>NC_087192.1:8580000-8637500 GCF_035594125.1 Scylla paramamosain
CAGCTGTCAACACTGAACAGTCTGCAAACAACTCGTCCATTCTACACATCCCTTCCTCCTGACCCCTTCCTTCCCCTGCCCATCTCTCATTCCCCTTCTCCCCTTCCTTCCCCATCTGATCCTCTTCTTCCTTTCCTGTCCTCCACCCTTCCCCTCTTCCTCTTTATGCCTATCGCTTCATCCTCCACATGGTTCTCCCCTCTCCCCGGCTTCCTCCCCTCGTCCCTCTGCCCTCACCTGTCCTAAGTATATTTACTCACCTGGATAAGGTCATAAGAAGCGGTCATGCAAGGGAAGGATAGTGTCGAATGTACGGAAAAATGTGAGCATCCTTCATTCTCTCTCTCTCTCTCTCTCTCTCTCTCTCTCTCTCTCTCTCTCTCTCTCTCTCTCTCTCTCTCTCTCTCTCTCTCTCTCTCTCTCTCTCTCTCTCTCTCTCTCTCTCTCTTTTTTTTTTTTTCACCTCCGTCAGCTCGCAGGCTCCACTCACCACCACCTGTCGCTTCACCTGCCTCTGCCTCCCCTCGCATCGTCTGTCTCGTCGTTTGAGGCGTGAGGGGAGCCTGCCTGCCAGCCTTCCCCCGCGACGCCCTTCCCGTGACGCACTGGGCCCTGTGTAGACAAGGGCCTGTATTCTCAAAAGCCTTGTTCTTTCAATGGAACTGTTTTTCAAAGGTCACGGAAATGATTAGCCGTGCTCTCGTGAGTGTTTCCTTATAGGTGTTGTGGAGTTCTTGTTCACCTGTCACTAGAATTATGAAAATACCTTTGGAAATGTCAGGTAACTTTCATTACTGGCTGTTAAATTATAAGGGAGAGATAGGCTGATGAAATGTTGACGAATATGTTGTTAGGAAGCAACGTGTGTGTGTTTTTATCTAGTGATGATGAGGGATTCTTGTTGACCTCTTACTAGTATCTTAAACTTTCACTGGAATCATGAAAATACCTTTGAAAATCTTATATAACTTCCACTGCAGGTTAACTGAGAGGACGGCGAAACGTTTAGGAATATGGTGTGAGAAAGGAACGTTTAGCGTATAGTGTTTAGGGAGAAGAGGAAACAAAAAGTGGGAAGGCTTCTGATGTGATTGACGCGAGTGTTCCCGAACCCGTTATTTGTCCTGGTGTGGTGTGGTGAGTCCTCGAAATACGCACGTCTCGCCACGCCTCACCTGGTGGTGGGGAAGTTAAACAAAGCATCGATTTGTACAATGTCGCTTTGTGTGTTTCTGTCATTTTTTCGTAGCTCTTTTTTTCTCTCTTTCTTGAACTTTCCCTTCAGCGTTCGTTGAAGCAAATGTAGCCACGGCGAAGTTTGGTAAGTAATGTAAACTATTTTTGTTTGCATTAGTCTGTGAGTAGATGCCGTAAAAGTATAAAGTTTGTTATTTTATCGGTCCCAGTCCGGTGCACGTGAAAGTTTTGGGAGGTTAGCGGGAAGGAGACCAATACGTTACTTGACAATAGTTTATAAATGGAACGTGAAGGAAATATTAAACTGTGCTGAAGAAAAGCGAGAGAAACTTTTCAAATATGTGTATTGTGTTCACCGAAACCTTAATAAGTTTAAAAGCGTTCTCGTTTTCTTTTATGCATATTATTTTGCAGTATACTACTACTACTACTACTACTACTACTACTACTACTACTACTACTACTACTACTACTACTACTACTACTACTACCGCCACCACCACCATCACCAGTGTACAGTGAAGAATGATAATGAAACTTTAAGAATGTAATAATGACACTAGTTATACATAAAAAAAAGGAAGAAAAATAGAAGGAAAGAAACAAGAACGAGGAGATAAATATAATCCAGCTTTTTTCTTTTTCCTTTGAAGGGAACAAAGGATACCAAAATAATCCGAGGAAAAATTATAAATCTTTATGAGGAGATGCAGGAAAAGATTAGATAAAGTACATGGCAGGGAAATGTAATGCAGAATTTTTTTTACTTTACGAGAATAAGGAAAATATGAAGGGAGGCAGAAACGCAATCTAGGAAAAAAGGAAAAACTAGTAATTTTATGAGGAGACGCAGGAGAATATTAGATTAAGTATATGGAAACTTTTCTGCTTTGAATTACGGAAGTATGAAAGAAAGAATTAACAAATGACACACACACACACACACACACACACACACACACACACACACACACACACACACACACACACACACACACACACACACACACACACACACACACACACACACACACACACACACACACACACACACACACACACATACAAAAAAAAACTGATATCTTTATTAGGAAACACGGGAGATTATACAAAGTATACATAAAAAATAATAATTCCGTTTTTTTTTGCATTGAAAGAATTACGAAACTATAAAACAAAAGGAGACACTAACATAATCTAAAAATAAATAAATAAATAAATAAATAAAAATCCATATTAAGACACATGAAGCAATATTATGTTAAGACTAAGGCAGAAAAAAATGTACAGCATCTCTTTTACTTAGAGAGCATTACGGAAAAGGCGACACGGGACACCAAAGTAATCTAAGGAAAAAAATATGAAAATCTTTATTAGGAGACGTGGGAGAAGATTAAATTAAGTATATGGAAGGCAGGGAGGCGGAAGGACGTTGCCAAGCTGATAGAAAACGGAGATTGGTGGCGGTCTGCTGGCCTCGTAAACTTGGCTAATTTTCTCCCCAAAGAAAACGAGGTGTCATCCACTTTCTTTTTTTCGTTTTCTTTTTTTGTTTTCTTTTTTTTTTTTGCTCTCAGGCAGGACCCAATCAGGATTACTGGTGCTAAGAGGGGTGCTGAGCTCTCTCTCTCTCTCTCTCTCTCTCTCTCTCTCTCTCTCTCTCTCTCTCTCTCTCTCTCTCTCTCTCTCTCTCTCTCTCTCTCTCTCTCTCTCTCTCTCTCTCTCTCTCTCTCTCTCTCTCTCTCTCTCTCTCTCTCTCTCTCTCTCTCTCTCTCTCTCTCTCTCTCGTCCCCTCTTTCCCTTCTTTCCTTCTCTTTCCTTCCTTTTATGCCTCCTCTCCTTTCTTCGTGTCCTTCGCTCCTTCATTTCTGCCTTCCCCTTGAACTTATTCGCTCTCTTCCTTCTTTTCTCACTTTCCTTTCTTTCATTCCCTCCCATCTCCCTTTCCTTCTTCTCTCCTTCCTCTCTCTCTCTCTCTCTCTCTCTCTCTCTCTCTCTCTCTCTCTCTCTCTCTCTCTCTCTCTCTCTCTCTCTCTCTCTCTCTCTCACTTCTTTTCCTCTGTTTGCGTCTTTCCCTCCCTTATCTATTTCCCTTCTACTTATTCGTTTCCTTCTTTCCTTTTACACTTCACTTTCCTTCCTTGCCATATTTTCTGCTCTTATTTCTGTCTTCCTTCCTCTCATACTTCTCATCCTCCTCTCCTTTATTCCTTCCTTCCTTCCACTTACGTCTTCTATTCCTTTCTCTCTCATCTCACTTTCCTTCCCTCTCATTTACCGTCATTAAATCTTGCTTTCCTTCATTCCCTCCCTTATTCTCTCTCTCTCTCTCTCTCTCTCTCTCTCTCTCTCTCTCTCTCTCTCTCTCTCTCTCTCTCTCTCTCTCTCTTCCTCCTTCTGTTCTCCCTTACTTATTTTTTTTTATTTTCGTTATGCTTGTATTTATTTTTTCATGATATCTTTTCTTGAAGATTCTCTTATGCGCCCTCCTCCTCCTCCTCCTTCCCTGGTTCAGTACACACACACACACACACACACACACACACACACACACACACACACACACACACACACACACACACACACACACACACACACACACACACACACACACACACACACACACACACACACACACACACACACCATATTATTCTACAACCTACTTATCTCCTCCTTTCCTCCTCCTCCTCCTCCTCCTCCTCCTCCTCCTCCTCCTCCTCCTCCTCCTCCTCTCCCCTTTCCCTGAGTCAACACAAGATCGAGGGAAATATGTTGAAAATTTGATGTTTGGGGGAAAATGATAGGCAGTGACTTGCAGTGTTGCCAATATGTGGGAGAGGCAACAAAAACAGGGGTGCCAATATTGCATCTCTCTCTCTCTCTCTCTCTCTCTCTCTCTCTCTCTCTCTCTCTCTCTCTCTCTCTCTCTCTCTCTCTCTCTCTCTCTCTCTCTCTCTCTCTCTCTCTCTCTCTCTCTGCAGTAAAAATGAAAGAAGTAGATGTAGTTTTCATTCTTTCTACTTGTGTGTGTGTGTGTGTGTGTGTGTGTGTGTGTGTGTGTGTGTGTGTGTGTGTGTGTGTGTGTGTGTTCAAGTTGCGAGGACCACCGCCTGCACTTGTTTGTTTCTTCGCTGCCTTTAAAGCACCTCAAGTAGTGACGCGGCTTGAGTTTCCGTGCCTAACAACTTCACCCAAAAAAAAAAAAAAAAAAAAAATTGCACAAAAAATAATAAGATAGAAAAATAATAGTAAAAAAATAAGAAAAAGAAAAAGAAAAAGAAGAAGAGGAAAAAAAGGGCAGAAGCTCCAAGTTAAATTGACCTTAACAAGACTCCGCATTTATATATGGTGGCTCAGAGAGAGAGAGAGAGAGAGAGAGAGAGAGAGAGAGAGAGAGAGAGAGAGAGAGAGAGAGAGAGAGAGAGAGAGAAATAACACAGATAAATCGTGATAAAATTGGTGATAACAGACATAAGACTGATGAGTGTTGGGATACAGTCATCATCTCTCTCTCTCTCTCTCTCTCTCTCTCTCTCTCTCTCTCTCTCTCTCTCTCTCTCTCTCTCTCTCTCTCTCTCTCTCTCTCTCTCTCTCTCTCTCAACAATAAGGTGTGTCATTGCCTTCAGAGAGAGAGAGAGAGAGAGAGAGAGAGAGAGAGAGAGAGAGAGAGAGAGAGAGAGAGAGAGAGAGAGAGAGAGAGCATACCGACCAACAGACAGACAGACAGACAGACAGAGTTAGAAAAAAATAAAGGCAAAAATAAAGTCATCAATACACACACTAATAAAATTCCTTCAGAGGAGGTTATATTTCGTCCTCAGCGCTCTTCAGTATAAGATTTATTCCATACAGGGACTCGCCGGTAACAGAAAGGATAGGAAATATTTGGTACAGTTCAGTGACATCTATATTGTGCTGGCTCTTGAAGCAACGCAGCGAGGGGCTTTCCTGGAGCGGCACCGTCTCTTTATGGCATTATGGGAGAGACGTCAGTGGAAAAGATTGCGGCCTGTTACTAAAAAGAAAAAAAAAATACTAAGAAGATATGAAAAGAATAAGATAGATAAAGAATACAAATTGAGTATGTAGCATAATGGAGATATAGAAAGAGAGAGAGAGAGCGGGACGGGGGTAGATATAAAACAGACATACAGACTGTCAGTTAGATGAATAGACAAGCAGGCAGACATATAGATATAGAGATAGATAAATATGTAGAGAGACAGATAATTAAATAGACAGAAGGACAGACAGAC
The DNA here is from genome assembly GCF_035594125.1 of Scylla paramamosain. Lineage (NCBI taxonomy): Eukaryota > Metazoa > Arthropoda > Malacostraca > Decapoda > Portunidae > Scylla > Scylla paramamosain. Next base: position 8,585,458 of record NC_087192.1, read on the forward strand.
AAACACAACTAAATAAACAAGACAGACAGGCGAACAAAAACAGGAAGATGAAATGGAGACACACGCACATACATACAGACACGCACACGCAAAAAAGACAAGACAGGCAGTAAAAGGGATGGAGGCAGAAAGATAAAAGAGATAAGAGGAGATTAAACTTAAAATGCAAGACATAAAAAAAAAAGATGAATATGAAAATGCAATATGGATTTGATAGATTCAGAGGAGGAGGTGGAGGAGGAAGGAAGGAAGGAAGAAGAGAAAGAAGAAGAAAGAAGGAGAAGGAAGGGAAGAGAGTTGTAAAGAACCATTTGGTAAACGAAAAAAAGGAGAAAGGGAAGAAAGAAAATAAAAAAAGAGAAAATGAAGAGAAGGAGGAAATAAGAGTAATAATAATAATAATAAGAAGAAGAAAAAGATGATTGACTCTCATACTTCGTGGACTTAATCTCTTTTTACGTCTTTCATTCCCGTCTTCGTTGCCTTAATCCTTGCTTCTATCTCTCTTCCATTCTTTCCTTTACCCAACGTCTTTTTCCCCCTCCATTTCTCCCCCTCCTTCTCTCTTCTCCTTTCCGTTCATCGTGATTTTGTTTCCTTCCTTAAATTTCTTTCCATGTCACTTTTTTTTTTTTCCACTGCATTTCATTCCATTACTTATTTTTTTCATTTCTTTATTCCTCTTCCTCAGTTCTTTCTCCTCCTCCTCCTCCTACTCCTCCTCCTCCTCCTCCTCCTCCTCCTCCTCCTCCTCCTCCTCCTCCTCCTCCTCCTCCTCCTAATAAGGTTTAACACCCGCTCTGTGTGTTGCTGTCTGTCACACACACACACACACACACACACACACACACACACACACACACACACACACACACACACACACACACACACACACACACACACACACACACACACACACACACACACACACACACGGAAAACCCTGCCAGAAAAAAAAGTAAAAGAAAAAATAAACGAAGAGGCAACAAGACGTAACATGAATAAAGCAGAAAATGAGAAAAGATGAAAAAAAGAAAAACAAAGAATGAAGACATACAAAAAAAATAGAAGACTAGACTCGAACGCGTAGTGACACACACACACACACACACACACACACACACACACACACACAGAAAAAATAGAAGACTAGACTCGAACACGTAGTGACACACACACACACACACACACACACACACACACACACACACACACACACACACACACACACACACACACACACACACACACACACACACACACACACACACACACACACACACACACACACACACAAACCCGAATATGCGTAGGAGTGGGATAAATGTTTTAGTAGAAGGTGAGGTGTGTGTAAAACTCCTACCTCTCTCTCTCTCTCTCTCTCTCTCTCTCTCTCTCTCTCTCTCTCTCTCTCTCTCTCTCTCCATGTAGGCGTGCTCTTACGCAATCAGACGCCAACGCAGTCACTCAGACTAGTCACTACCACACACACACACACACACACACACACACACACACACACACACACACACACACACACACACACATTCTGTTAGTAAAGTGAATTAGTGTATACCTCCCGGACGCGCGTTCAGAGGCACTTTAAATTGTGATGTCACCCACTTACACGCGTGACTGGCCACAGCACACAGCGGGGAGGAGAGAGAGGGAAGGGAAGGAGGGCTGCGTCGGGAGGAATGACCGTAATGATGCACTGATAATGCTATGGGTACTGAAAACCTTAGAACCAGAAGAGACAGGACACGAACCCAGCGTAAAGCAAGAAGAAAAACTGACGCTATGAGAACTGGGAGCTTGAGAACCAGAAGAAACGGAGGAAGAACAAAACAACACAAAAACAAAACTCAGTAAATATTATGAATGCTGGGAACCTGAGAACGAGAGATGGAAAAGAATATAACAAACAAGCAAGAATATTGATAACACTGTGAGTATTGGGAACGCGAGAACGAGAAGATATGAAAGAAAATAGCAGAAATATAAAACAGGAATATGAGAGCTGGGAACGTGAAAAACGGGAGGCGATAAACAGAAAAAAACGTAGAACAAGAACGAGAACTGACAATATTAGTACTAGGAACTGGAGATCGAGAACAAAAATAATGAGGAAAATAGTAAGAAAAGGAACACTCAACACGTAGCGGACGAAGTTGATAGTAAGAATGAGAAGCAGGAGAGACAAAAAAAGAGAAAAAAATAAAGAAAAGAACAAGAATAGTAAGGAGAACAAAACACATGGCGGGTTGACTTGATAATGGTATGAGTAGTATGGTAGGAGGACGCGAAGAGACGGTAGTGGGAGAAAAAATATGAGAAAAACAAGAATATGAGCAAGACCACTATGGATGGAGATGCTAGAATGAAATAGAGCAAGCATGTTTTGTACCGGGACTGCCACGTGGAGAACTGGTGGCTTGCTGCAGCTTCCCTTTATTTTACATCTTGTTGCTGTTGTTGCTGTTGTTGTTGTTGTCGTTGTTTCGTCTGCAAAGCTGATTGATTTATAATATGAAAGAATTATTACGTGCAAGAATAAAAAAAAAGTATGTATGTATATTTAGACAATAAATAATAACGATAATGAAAGAAAATAAAAAAAATAAAGCGAGCAGATTTAAACTAATGTACAAATGATAAAACATAACGCCAGAGAGAGAGAGAGAGAGAGAGAGAGAGAGAGAGAGAGAGAGAGAGAGAGAGAGAGAGAGAGAGAGAGAGAGAGAGTTGTTAGTTACTCCAGCAAACCAATCTCAAGATACCTGGTTAAAAATTTCATGAGCGGTCTGAACTAATCCGAAATTTAATTAAAAACCCCGCGAGGTGAGCAACAAACGGCCGGTGAACCCATTTTGCATAATTACACCTTCTCTCTCTCTCTCTCTTTCTCTCTCTCTCTCCAACTCCAGAACTCACCCGCTGCTGTTCCTGGCCATCTCTCGTCTCTCGTTGCTAGGAAGGTCGAGAGTAAAGTTTTGTCTCAGCTATGCGTCTGTGCTGAATTCCAAGACTTGGTACAGATTCCTTTGGGTTTCCAGGGTCGAGTTGAGAGGGCGGTGGGGAGAGAGGGAGTGTGTGTGAGCTGCAAACGTCAGTAGCAAGGCAGGAACAGTAGCGGCGGTGACTTGGTATGCTACAGTTGATGTATACATGCATAGCTCGGCCTTTTAAGTCTGTCTGGGTGAAATATGACGTCTTGCTAGAAACTTGGTAGAAAGTCAGTCAGTTAAACCCTCTCTCTCTCTCTCTCTCTCTCTCTCTCTCTCTCTCTCTCTCTCTCTCTCTCTCTCTCTCTCTCTCTCTCTCTCTCTCGCTCTCTCTCCGATTCCTACGTGCTGCCAGCGCAAAAAAGGCTCAGAAAATGTTATATACAAAAACCTGCCGCGATGAACAAAACAGATTAAGAGGCCTAATTGTGTTATTACAGACGCCCACAACAACTGCGTGCCTCCACGTGTGCCTTCATTCCTCCTCCCCCTGCACCCCCTCGGCACTGACACGGCTACCAGCGATAATATCACCACCACCACCACCACAATAACAACAACAACAACAACAACAACAGCAATTAACCAACAACCTCCCACTACCGCCATCAACAATAACATTTGCTTCTACTTCTACTACCACTACTACTACTACTACTACTACTACTACTACTACTACTACTACTACTACTACTACTACTACTACTACTACTACTACCATCCATTATCTCATCTTCATCACCTCCAACAACAACAACAACAACAACAACAAAATAATAACAATAAGCAACACAGTCACAACAATAAACAAATAACTATTGAAGTGAGAGATGCTTACATTAATATATTATCTTTATGTTTATTAATTCATCATCATTAGCAATACATTTTCAAGATAACGAGGCGATGCTGACTGAAATATTAAACGAAACTTAATACAATGAAAAGCGTAACTAAAACACGTCTACATCCACCCACTAGCTACTACTACTACTACTACTACTACTACTACTACTACTACTACTACTACTACTACTACTACTACTACTACTACTACTATTACTACTACTACTACTACTACTACCGCCACCACCGTCACCACTACACTACTACTACTACTACTACTACTACTACTACTACTAATAATAATAATAATAATACACACACACACACACACACACACACACACACACACACACACACACACACACACACACACACACACACACACACACACCTACGCACGTGCCAAAGAGGGTTAACCTTACGCATCTCTCCCTCCCTCTCCCCCGCTCTCCCTCTCCCTCTCTCTCCCTCTCCCTCTTCCTCTCTCTCTCTCTCTCTTCCTTCCCGGCAACGCGCTGTACCCAACCAGAACGACGTACCCAGCTCTCCCTTCCTCTACCTCCCTCTCCCTCCCTCTCTGTTTTTCTACCGCCCTTTTCCTCCTCCTTCCTTCTCCCTCCCTTCGTCCTTCCCTCCCTCCCTCCCTCCCTCACATGATAACCTCCACATTTTCCGTTATTTATCCTTCTAGTTGCATAATTTTCTTTCTCTTTTCCTCTCTATTTTTTTCTTTCTCCTTTCTCTTTTTCTTCCTTCCTTTCTTTCTTTTTTGTTGTACCTTTTCTAACTTCTCCCATTCCTTTTCATTTTCTATTCTTTATTTTTTTCTTCTACTTCCATCGTTGTCTTTCTTCGTCTTTCTTTGTTCTCCTCTTCATTTCTTATCTTTCAACTTTATCTTTATTACGCAAATTCGTGTTATTTATATTTAATCGTTTGTTCTTTCTATAGCTTTCTCTTCTGTTCTTTCTTCGTTTTTTTCCTTCATTTTTCTTTTTGTCTGTCCTTTTTGTTCTTTCCTGCCTCCCTTTTTCTCCCCCCTATGTGGATCTTCCTCCTCCTCCTCCTCCTCCTCCTCCTCCTCCTCCTCCTCTTCCTGTTACCCTTCCTACTTAGCTTATAATCCTCCTCTTCTTCCTTACTCGTTCTCCTCTTCCTCCTCCTCCTCCTCCCCCTCCTCCTCCTTCTACCCCCGAGACGTGTTCCGCATGATAATTTTTAATGAATTTACGTAACAAAGTTTAAAGAGTTACTGGCGAGTGGCGGTGGAAATGAGCTTAGGGGAGAAGATCATCTGTGGCAGTAGTAGTAACAGTAGTGGTGGTGGTAGCAGTAGTAGTGGTGGTGGTGGTGGAGATGGTATTGTTAGTAGTAGTAGTAGTAGTAGTAGTAGTAGTAGTAGAAGCAGCAGCAGCATAAGTGGTAGCGTGGTTCGGTTGTTTATGAGCTGAACAGTTATAGTGGAGAAATGATAAATATTTGTTGCTGTGGTCAATTACCGCCACGCACACAGCCACCAAAGCTCTCTCATTCACGGCTCATATTAGCGCCGCGGCGTGAGGGATTGCACGAAAAGTAGCGGTGTTTTAGCGTTTACGTAGCAGAGAGAGAGGAAGAGTAGTAGTAGTAGTAGTAGTAGTAGTAGTAGTAGTAGTAGTAGTAGTAGTAGCAGCAGCAGCAAAAATCTCCGTTGTGATGACGAATGAAGCAATTACTAACATAAAACAACATTAATAGCCTTCAATTTACATCTCTTCACACAATCCATCATTCATTCCCTCAATAATTGCTAATATTTTTATAAACAACTTCATTTAGATATGCCGCGCATCTCCGCAAGGGCAGGAGGGGACCGGGGGCAAGGGACAGGACTGGCAGGGTGAGGACAGGGGGCAGGGTCGGCGGCAGACAGGGAGGAGGAGACAGGCAGGGTGAACAAAGGGCTGGACAAGTTAACATGACAGAGGGTGGCGAGAGGGACAGACGGACAGACGGACAAGCGGGCAGAAAAGAGTGACAGGAGACAGAGAATAGTAATATGTGTCATTGTAAATTGTATCTTCCTTGCTCCCTTCGTCTTCTTCTTCACTTCTCCCTTATTTTTCTCTGTTATCTCCCTATTACCCTTTCTTCTCCTTTTCCCTCACTCCCTTCGTATTCTCTCCTCCTTCGCCTTCCTTTTCCTCCTTTCCCCCTTATTCCCTTTGTTATTTTGTTATTTATTTTCTCCTTCTTCCCCTTCCTTCTCCTCCTCTTCCTCTCACTCCTTTTCTGCATCATTGTGTACGTAATTCGTCCTTCTTCTCCTTCCTTTTCCTCATTCTCTCCCTCTTCCCCATTCTCCTCTTTTCCCTTCATCCCTTTTGTATATCCCTCCCTGTTTTGTTGTTCTCGCCTCTTCTCTTCCTTCCTGCCTCTCTCTCTTTCTGTTCCTCTTTCTCCCTCCTTTCCTCTTCCCTCTTAGCTCACCTCTTCGTTATTCTCTATTTCATTGTATTTTATCCTGTTCTACGTATTCTATTTAATTATTCTATTCTCTTCTTCATTTTTATTTCCTCCCCTCTCCTCTCCTCTCCCTCCTCTTCCTTCGGCAGTTCTTTTCACCATTCCTCATACTCTTCATTTAGTTAGGTTTATGTCCGTCTGTCTGTCTGTCTGCCTGTCTGTTTACCTGTTTGTTTGTTTATTTGTCGCTTCCATTTTTCTGTTTATCTATTTATATAAACGATTTTTTTTCCGTCTGTCTCTCTTTCCTCTTCTTTTCCAACATGTTATCATCTCTTTTTCTCTCTCATATCTCTCCTTTCACATTTAACCCTTTTCCTTCTCTCCTTTCCTCTCATTCTATGTATTTTCAGTTACTTATCCTTCTACTTACACATTTTCCCTTTCTTTTCCTCTCATTTCAATTTGTCTCCCTTGTTCTTCCTGTTTCCTTCCTCCTTTGCCTTATTTTTTCACATTATCGTCCGTTCCTCTTCCTCCAGTAACTCTTCCCAGTGACTGATGGCATGATGTCAGTGGCCACGTAGTTTTAAAGGACTTCTATTTCTGTGGCGCATCAAATTTTGCCTTCAGCCTCTCCTTCTACTGAGTGAGCGTGGCGTCTCTTCTCTTCCTTCCCTCCTGATCCTTTCTTTTGTCCCCGTATTCAGAAGCGCTTTGCTCTCTCACCACGACTGTTCTTAAAGGCCACAGAGGTGATTAGCCGAGGTGCTTAAGAGTGTTTATCCTGTTAATAGTATAAAAACCTTGTTAATCTGTCGCTTGAATAGTAAAAACACCCTTAAAAACTCGTGTCACTTCAACTAGAGCCTTTTAGAAGTAGTTGTGTGGCCAGAAGTTTCAGAATATAGTCATTGTTCTTGATCTCAACTCCAGCTCCCCTTCCTCTCCATCTGTCTGACCTTTACCTGTGTTACCTGACTCACCTGTGCACTTACTGATGCGTGTCTGTCCCGCGGTCTGTCTGTGTATGTGTTGATTTGATTGTCTAGTTGGTTGTCTTTTTTTTATGTATTTTTTCATTGTTTCTCTTTATTTATGTTCATTCAACTGTGATTTTTGCTGTTTTGTCTCTGTGTGTCTATCTGTCTGTCTGTTTGTCTGTCTGTCTGTTCATCTATCTATATGATTATGTATGTATGAATGAGAGAGAGAGAGAGAGAGAGAGAGAGAGAGAGAGAGAGAGAGAGAGAGAGAGAGAGAGAGAGAGGCAGACAGACAAACAGACAGACAGGCAGCCAGACGACAAACGGACCGACAAATAGACAAACAAATAAAGACCGAACATGAATTCAGTAATAACTTTTTTGACAGACAAGTTTGGCTTCGCATATTTAGCAATAAACACGGACAACAAACAAACAAACAAACAGAGAGAGAGAGAGAGAGAGAGAGAGAGAGAGAGAGAGAGAGAGAGAGAGAGAGAGAGAGAGAGAGAGAGAGAGAGAGAGAGGGAGACACTGACTGCAGCCCTGCGATATTTACGAGCAGATCTGACACCCAATTGGAAAAAATGTTGTAATGCTGTAATGCTGTTATGCTACACAATGGCACGGCAGCTTTGTGTTGAGGGAGAGAGAGTGGAGTGGAGGGCCCAGCGCAGCCAGACAGGGCAATGGAGGGCGCCGGGTCAGCGTCACGGAGCCGCTGCGTGGTGTAATCAGGGTGACACGTAGCAGCATTTGTAGTCCAGTGGTGTGGCTCAGTAAGGGGATCTGTCATGGTGTGTTAGGTGGGACTTTGTGCACCGCGTACTGCACACTCCCTCACAAGAAAAATCATAGAACTCAAGCACTCTTAAGATATACTCGTATGAGCGAGAAATTTTTGGTCTCTCTCTCTCTCTCTCTCTCTCTCTCTCTCTCTCTCTCTCTCTCTCTCTCTCTCTCTCTCTCTCTCTCTCTCTCTCTCTCTCTCTCTCTCTCTCTCTGCACTGTATCCATCACCCCAACTGATATAGTACAACAACAACGACTACAACTACTTCTGACCTGCGCATGTACAAGTCTCTAAAATCGGTGCTAGTGTGTGGGACGAGGAACACGACACGGGAGGGCTGAATAAGGCGGGACAGGGTGAAGGGACTGGATCTTGGCGAGGCGGGGCGAGGCGTGGTAGGACAAGTAGAATAAGAGCTTCAGAACGGGGTGGATCTTGAATAAGGCGGGACAGGGGAAAAGGACTGCATCTTGGCGAGGCGGAGCGAGGCGTGGTAGGACAAGTAGAATTAAAGCTTCAGAATGGAGTGGATTTTGACGGGGCAGGGCAGTGCGTGGTGGGATATGTAAGGAAACGAGAACATAAGGATATAAGAACATTTAATACGCTGCAAGACTCCACCACGTGACAGCCCCTGTATAAAACACCTCTCATATTCACCTGTAAATTTGTTTAATCTTCTTTTGAGGCTTCCTGTTTACTTGGTTAAGAGCACAAGGAAATAAGGGAAGCTGTAAGACTCCACCAGGCCTACACGTGGCAGTCCCTGTATAAAGTATGCCTACCTACCTATATCCACCTATTATCCTCATCCATAAATCTGTCTAATCTACCGTTAATTAAAGCTTCCTATTGACTCAGCACTGACAGCTTGACTGATTACATGACTGAGTCCATGCTATTCATCTACCACTCTATTTAAGCACCAGTCTGTTCCTGTCTCATTTCTAACTCAATTTTATCAAGGATCTTTTTAAATCTTAACTGTATCAAGCTTCAACCCATTATTTCCTGGCCGCCTGAAAGTAAAATTTTAGCCGAGGAATGCCCAAGTGTAGACAAGGACGGGAAGAAGGAAAGAAATGATAAGCTTGCATCAGTGAGGTACTGTAGAGAGAGAGACTCGCCACCAATTTCTGAAGCACTTCTGCGCTGCACTTCCACTACCTTGAAAAATATTCCATGTAATTAAAGTTACAGGTTTTTAAGGATGTTTTTATGATTCCAGTGACAGATTAACATGATTTCTACATTATGAACGGGAGAAACACTCTTGAAAACCCGGTTAATCACCTTTGTGGCTTTTGAAAACAGTCACAGGGAGGGAGTAAAGCGTTTTAAAATACGTGTATTGGTTTGGCTTGGCTTGGCTTGGCAGGGGAGTAGGAGGGCGGGAGCTGAGAGTGCCTGCGTGGAGCTGTTGCGTGGTGGTCCTAGATACAGCGGGCAACCTGGAGACTGGTGGACTAATATTGCATCATCGATTATTTTGTTCCTCACTCAACAGCAGCTCTCCCCTCACCCTCCTCCCCTCTCTTCTATCTCCCTCTCCCTCTTCCTCTCCCCACTCTCACTTCCCTCCTGCCACTCATCACGTTGACCAGCTCCTTGTTTCTTATTCCCCTTCCCCTCTCCTTCTCCTCTTCCTCTTCCTCCTCCTCCTCCTCCTCCTCCTCCTCCTCCTCCTCCTCCTCCTCCTCCTCCTCCTCCTCCTCCTCCTCCTTTTCTACCAGGTGTCAAATTTAGTTTATTGAAAGGATTAGCAATTTTTTTTTTTTTTTACTTTCTTCTCCCACTTCTCTCTTCACTTCTTGTAGTTCATTTCAATTTTTTTTTATTATTCTTGCCAGCTTTCACCTTCGCGCATCTTGCTTCCTTATTTGTAAATCTGATAGTGTGTGTTTTTTATGGCCACTATAAAAGAATATTTGGGACTAATATAACTTGGAATTAGCATTTAACTTCTTCTTTTTTTCTGATTATCTTTTCTGCTTTTTTTTCTTTTTCTTTCTGTTGTTGTTGTTGTTGTTGTTGTTTTTTAAACAAATATTTACAGAAAGGCTTAAAATTCCACGTTGAGTATGGAATTATTTAAGAAGCCTATGATAGTATTATTTACAGGAATAAGACTATACATATTTAACATAAAGATGATAATGCTAATACAATAATACAATGAAATAATAATAATAATAATGTTGTTGTTGTTGTTGTGGTTGTTTTCCTCTTGTTTCTCCTCCCTCTCTTCATTTTCTTCCTCTTCGCTTTCCTTTCTTCTTTTTCTCTTCCTCTTCTCAAAACATTTCTACCCCACACTCCTGGTCTTCTTGCAACGCCCTCCCCCACTCTCTCTCTCTCTCTCTCTCTCTCTCTCTCTCTCTCTCTCTCTCTCTCTCTCTCTCTCTCTCTCTCTCTCTCTCTCTCTCTCTCTCTCTCTCATTTTGACCCATTGCACTTCATATGATCTTTAACCACCATGACATTTGCATTCCTCCTCCTCCTCCTCCTCCTCCTCCTCCTCCTCCTCCTCCTCCTCCTCCTCCTCCTCCTCCTCCTCCTCCCCATGGGCGTTGCTAAAATCTACAGTGTCATGTGTCTCTTCTTGTCAATGACCCCTCCCTCCTTCTCTCCTCTTTCTCACTCCCTTCTCTCCACTCCCTTCCTCCTTCTCTCCCCTCCCTCCCTCCTTCCCTCCTTCTTTCTCTCTCCTCCCTCCCTCCTTCCCTCCCAAGTGATGTCATCTCCACCTTATAGATCATTCTTCTAACGAGAGAGAGAGAGAGAGAGAGAGAGAGAGAGAGAGAGAGAGAGAGAGAGAGAGAGAGAGAGAGAGAGAGAGAGAGAGAGAGAGAGAGAGAGAGAGAGAGAGAGAGAGTGTGTGTGTGTGTGTGAGTGTGTTTGTGTGTATACGTATTGACATGAAGGAGAGAAGGAAGAGGAGGAGGAGGAGGAGGAGGAAGTTGACAAAGAGGAGGAGGTCTACAAGGAGAGAAAAATCCGAAAGATGTCACACTGAATATTATTTTTCAAGTGTTGGTGGACTTTGCTTTATACCACCTCCCCCTCTCTCTCTCTCTCTCTCTCTCTCTCTCTCTCTCTCTCTCTCTCTCTCTCTCTCTCTCTCTACTCCACTTTCTTCTATTTTTTCTCCTTCTCGTTTTCTTTTACTTCATCTCTCCTATCCAATCCACTTTTGCTTTCTATTCCTTCCCTTCCTTTTTTTTGCCAGTTTCTTTTCTTCCTGTGTTTTCTTCCTTTGCTCTTCTTTCATTTTCTTTCCTCTTTGTTTTCTTCCTTCACAATCTTTTCATTCTATGCACCTCCTCCTCCTCCTCCTTCTCCTACTTTCGTTCTCGCATCCTTCCTTCCTCTCTATCTCTCTTTCCATGTGCTCCTCCTCCTCCTCCTCCTCCTCCTCCTCCTCCTCCTCCTCCTTTTCCTCGTCATCCTCGTCCTCCTCCTATGTCCATTCTTGCATCTTTATTTCAAACGCCCTCCTCCTCCTGTCCTCTTCCTCCTCCTCCTCTTTCCGCTGGACACTTGCGGAGATGAGTGGTAGTAATGTTTGTTTTGGTGAGTCCTTGAGAGAGAGAGAGAGAGAGAGAGAGAGAGAGAGAGAGAGAGAGAGAGAGAGAGAGAGAGAGAGAGAGAGAGAGAGAGTGAGAGAGAGATTATTATCACCAGCGAGGTCTTGCCTACGCATTTTCAAGAGAGAGAGAGAGAGAGAGAGAGAGAGAGAGAGAGAGAGAGAGAGAGAGAGAGAGAGAGAGAGAGAGAGAGAGAGAGAGAGCTATGTTTAGCGCACGCTTTTCACGCCTGGAGAGAGAGAGAGAGAGAGAGAGAGAGAGAGAGAGAGAGAGAGAGAGAGAGAGAGAGAGAGAGAGAGAGAGAGAGAGAGAGAGAGAGAGAGAGAGCAGGGCATTCCTCCACGGGGCCACACAATGGGGGAGGAGACAGCAGGATCTCTCACCAACACAAGCCTTCTTGCAATTCAGCCTCAACGGGGAAGGAGTTTTCTGCATTACGATTATTTTTCTTATTCACCGACTGTTTATTCGCTTCTGCCCAACATGGACCCACGCAGCGAAGATCTCAGGGTCGTGGAGCTTGGCGATGGTGGGTCAAAGTTACCAAGGGTCTGTTAGGGCTGCAGAGAGTACATATGAACGTGAGGAAGTATAGGAAGCTACGAAAAGACATTAAGAATACACATGACAGTCCCTTTGTAAAACGTACCTCGCTGTTTTCGCCTGTCTACATCATAACGTCGTCTAATGTTCTTCTAAATCGCTCTAATGACTCGGATAAGGACATAAGTAAGTAAGGGAAGCTTCAAAAAAGACGCCAGACCTACACGTGGCAGTCCCTGTGTAAAACGTGCCTCGATATTCTCACCTATCATTCTTCTTCATAAATTTGTCTAATGTTCCTCAATGACTCGGATAAGGACAGTGGAAAATAATGGAGGGTGGAAGAGGCCTACACGTGGCAGTTCCTGTGTAAAGTATTCCTGCTTATTTCCACCTATTGACGCCATCCATAAATCTGTCTAGTCTACTTTTAAAGCTGCCTTATGACTCGGATAAGAGCACAAGAAGATACTATTTGTTAAAAGTCAGGAAGGTGATGCTGCAAAGGTTCAGTTAGAGAAGCTGTGAGGGAAAAGAAGAAAAAAATGGACTCGCTTGATGCTTCGTTTGCATAGAATCTTTAGTATTTGGTTGTAGAAAATAAAGGAAGCTGAAAGGTCTTTGGAAGGTGATGCTTCGTAAACTTAGTGAGAAAAGTTATGAAGGGGAAAGAAAAAAAACAATCACTTGACATCGTTTGCATAAAAGCTTCAGTATTTGGTTCTAGAAAATAAAGGAAGCTGAAAGGTCTCTGGAAGGTGATGCTTCGTAGACTTTGAAAAATTATGAAGGGGAAAAAAAAATCACTTGACTGTTCGTTTACATAGAATTTTTAGTATTTAGTTCGAGAAAATAGAAAAAAATAAAACTGTATCCTCTCAACCCATCCGTAAGCAAGAAAAAATAAATACTATGATTAATTAAACTTAGGATGACACAAACCAAGCAAGGAAAGAGAAACTGTGAAAGTAAGCAACAGTGTTAAAGATACATACGAGACTTGCTCTGCGGGGAAAAAAATAAAAAATAAATAAATAAAATAGAAAAGAAGAAGCAAGGGAGCGTGGGACGAGAAAGCAGCAAAATTGACCACAGAGAAGAGGAGAAGGAGGAAGAGGAGGAGGAAGAGGAGGAGGAGGAGCAGGAGGAGAGGGGCAGGTGAAAGGAAGGCCGAGGCGATGCTTGGAAAAGACTTGCGTGTGAGATAATTGAATCAGTAATGCCGAGAGTGGCAATTACGGAGAGAGAGAGAGAGAGAGAGAGAGAGAGAGAGAGAGAGAGAGAGAGAGAGAGAGAGAGAGAGAGAGAGAGAGAGAGAGAGAGAGAGTCGGAGGGGGTAGGGGAGGTGGAGGGAATAGAAAGATAAACACTAAACAGCAACACACAAAAAGGGACAAACAGATGGACAACTACAAATAAACAAAAGAAAAAAAATGGCAAACAACATATAGACAAACAAACAGACAGACAGCCAGTGACACACACACACACACACACACACACACACACACACACACACACACACACACACACACACACACACACACACACACACACACACACACACACACACACACACAGGGAGACAAAGACAAGCAGAGACAGGGGACGGAAGAGGGAGAGTCATCGAGGCAGGCACGTCTAATCTTTGTCTCTCGCTGAGTTACTTCACTTCATACGAGAGGAAGGAAGGCGCGGCGGAAACTGAGAGAGAGAGAGAGAGAGAGAGAGAGAGAGAGAGAGAGAGAGAGAGAGAGAGAGAGAGAGAGAGAGAGAGAGAGAGAGAGAGAGACGAAGATAAAATAGCAGAAGTGATTGATAGGAATAAGCAGTTTATACAGAAAGTAAGACAAAAAGAGAAAAAAATAGGAGAGAACGCTATGGACAGAAAATAAATAGGAACAAAAAAGAAAAAAAAAACGTAGAAAAACACAATGCAATAACAACACACTAAGAAAGAAATGCCAGGTTAGGTTAGGGAAGGTAAGACAATGTAAAAGATAACATCGCATAGGAAAGAAGAGGAACGCTTGAAAAAAAAAAAAAAAACAATGAGAGGAAATAAAAAAATGAAAAAGACACCTAAACCAGGCAAACTTTAAGACGAAACACAGACGGCAAGAGACAAAACTGAGATAACAGGAGGGAGGGAGGGGAGCAGGGAGACAGACAGACAGACAAACAGACATACATACAGACAGACAGGGTGGCATAAATAAAAGCTTGTGGGAGGGAGACAAGGTGATCTGAAGAGTAAAATGCAGAGTGAAGAGGCGGCGGACCAGGAAGGAGGAAGGAAGGAGAGGCGGGGCGAGGGGCGAGGAGGAGGAAGACGCCTTGGATAATATAAGGAACTCCGCCCTGCTGTGCGTGAGTGAGTCCCTTAGCGCGGCGCCACTCAGTAAAAATCTTCCGGGGACATGCTGACGAAGGCGCTGAGGGAGGGAAAGAATGCGAGAGAAACGATGGAAGAAAAATATGAAAAAGAGTTTGATGCATGCAGTGAGGGTTGGTGCTCTCTCTCTCTCTCTCTCTCTCTCTCTCTCTCTCTCTCTCTCTCTCTCTCTCTCTCTCTCTCTCTCTCTCTCTCTCTCTCTTATATCCATTTGCGTAAAAGACAGAAAGCCGTAACAGAAGGAGGCAGGGAGGAAGTGGAGGAGCCAACAGAAAATGGAAATAGAAAAGAGACTTGAGGAAGAAAATTTCAGTGAATCTAACAGACAGAGAGAGAGAGAGAGAGAGAGAGAGAGAGAGAGAGAGAGAGAGAGAGAGAGAGAGAGAGAGAGAGAGAGAGAGAGAGAGAGAGGGGGGGAAGAAAAGTGAATGGAAGGAAAGGACGGAAAGGAAGAAACGGAGGTGGAGAAAGAAAAAGAAAAAGGATAAAGAAAAAGAAAACATGAACTAAGGTATGCTAATTACACACACACACACACACACACACACACACACACACACACACACACACACACACACACACACACACACACACACACACACACACACACACACACACACACACACTCCATCTTGTCACCATCACACATTGCCTCGTCTCTCTCTCTCTCTCTCTCTCTCTCTCTCTCTCTCTCTCTCTCTCTCTCTCTCTCTCTCTCTCTCTCTCTCTCTCTCTCTCTCTCTCTCTCTCTTAGAATCGAATGTGGATGCAAACGAGGATGAGTTGAAGGGAGGGAGCGCCGTGACGTGCCGATGCTGACTTGAATAATGTTGAATAATGCACCTGCAAATGATGTATTGTCCGTGCGTGTCTGTGTCGCATGAATATTTGAGTTATGCCTTTTTTTTATATGCATTCGTTTTCTCTGTTTTCCTTTTTGTTTTATTTTTATTTTTCGCGATTTCAATAGTGGTGGAATATGTATTTAGCCCTAACGACTATTTAATGGAGGGTATTGTGCGTGTGTGCGTGTGTGCGTGTGTCTGAGTCCGTGTGTGTGTGTGTGTGTGTGTGTGTGTGTGTGTGTGTGTGTGTGTGTGTGTGTGTGTGTGTGTGTGTGTGTGTGTGAGGCTACTACGAGAGGTAATTTCCCAAAGGATGCTGTTGTTTCCATCAATACAAGCATATATATATATTTCCGTTATTACCACCAGGCTCCCTCGGGACAGCCTTGACTAACTCGTGGGAATGAATTGTATTGGTCCTGAAATGTTAAACTGCACTGTTTTACCTAAATAAACCAACAGGTAATAGCGGAATACAGCGGAATTATACATACTCATGCGATGAATTACGTATAAACGACCATATACTGTAGGAGTTAATATTTATCATAACTAGACACCGGTGCACATTTCAAGGTAGCAATCCAGGTAATGGTGATGTAAGTCTTCATTATTTGGTGCCTGTAATGTTCCTGGCAGCGTGTTTTCTGGGTCATGATTCGGTGCCTGTAATGTTCCTGATAGCGTGTTTTCTGGGCCATGATTCGGTGCCTGTAATGTTCCTGGCAGCGTGTTTTCTGGGTCATTATTCGGTGCCTGTAATGTTCCTGATAGCGTGTTTTCTGGGCCATGATTCGGTGCCTGTAATGTTCCTGATAGCGTGTTTTCTGGGCCATGATTCGGTGCCTGTAATGTTCCTGATAGCGTGTTTTCTGGGCCATGATTCGGTGCCTGTAATATTCTTGGCAGCGTGTTTTCTGGGAAGCGACAAGGATATCTGAGCGGTGTGAGAAGACCTTTACAATACTCGGAACTGACGCTCCTTACTAATGCCGCGCTTCTCCCTTTAACAAGCGGACAATGGGACCTCGTGTTGGTGGCGACGGTGGAGGAGGAGGAGGAGGAGGAGGAGGAGGAGGAGGAGGAGGTGTTGTCGAGGTGTTGTTGAAGTGTTGTCATGACCTCGCCTTGCATCCCAACACACACACACACACACACACACATACAGATCACCACTACATCCTTTACCTCAGAACTGCAGACTCCCAAACACACATCCTTCCACACACACACAGCCAACTACGCCCGGCATCACACAGACATCAACACAGCTACCCCTCCCACCACACACACACACACACACACACACACACACACACACACACAGTCAACGCATCACATGGGATAAGCACAGCAAGCCTCGTGTGTCACTTCGCCATTTTCCAATATCCACGCCACCAGAGGGAGCTGATATTTATAGCCACATCCTTCCCACCTGAACGTCACGCGGTAAAGGCTACAAACGGAGGCGAGTGAGCAGACTTCATGGGCACGGGCGCTTGTCTTGTTTACTGGCTTGTTTACCTGTGTCAGAGAGAGAGAGAGAGAGAGAGAGAGAGAGAGAGAGAGAGAGAGAGAGAGAGAGAGAGAGAGAGAGTGGATGATCTAGACAGGTAGAACATATAAGGTGGAGTAGATTGGAAGGTGGAGGAGAAGGTGAGGAAGTGCATAGGGACGTGTTTGGCATCATACTTCTATTTATTTATCTATTCATTTATTTATTTATTTGTTTTCATCTTTATAAGAATTCCTTCGCGTGATTTGATTTCATGTATTTGTGGTTGGTAGGCCGAGTTTCCTTCCCGTTTCCTCCTTTGTTGTCGCTGTTGCTTGTGGTGGTGGTGGTGGTGGTGGTGGCGGTGGTGGTGGTGGTAGGAATGGCTGCTGCAGGCGACGGTAAGAGAGAACTCGTATATCAAGTGTTTTCGATGCTTTCTTTAATCTCTCTCTCTCTCTCTCTCTCTCTCTCTCTCTCTCTCTCTCTCTCTCTCTCTCTCTCTCTCTCTCTCTCTCTCTCTCTCTCTCTCTCTCTCTCTCTCTCTCTCTCCTTCACTCTCTCAGTAGTCACGTTCACATTTCACATTCACAATTTCACTCACAATTATGCATCCCTGTTCTCCTCCTCCTCCTCCTCCTCCTCGTCCTCCTCCTCCTTCTCTAGGCTTCCTGTGCCTTCTAGGATTCTTCTTTTCCTCTCCCCTCCCAATATCTCTTCATCTCTCTCTCTCCTCCCCTTGTAAGCCTCTCTCTCCCCTCTTCCCTCTTCCTTCCTCTATTATTTTTATCTATCACTCTTCTTCCCTTAACCTGTCTTTCTTCTTCTCTCCTCCTTTCTCATTTCTCTTTCTTCATCTATACCTTCATCTTCTGTCATTTCCTGTCTCCTCTTTCTTCTATTCTTATCATTCCTCTCTTCTCCACCTCTTCTCCTTTCCCCTTCATTCCTTCTACCTTCCCTTTCCTCATTGTTAAATTTCCCCATCCCTCCCTTTTTTCTCTTTCCTTTCCTCCTTCCCCTCCCATTCCTTTTCCCTTACTAAAAAGTGTTTCTCTCTCACAAAAGGTTTATTCGCCTGGAAAAGCTCTCATCTCCTCCTCCTCCTCCTCCTCCTCCTCCTCCTCCTCCTCCTCCTCCTCCTACCTTCATCTTATAACACCTTCATATATATCCTCTGCTGCCCATATTTCCGGAGATGGTCGGAAGAGAGAGAGGAAGAAGAAGAGGAAGAGCAGGAAAGGAGGGGGAGGAGGGAGAGGCGAAGAGAGGAGGTGGGAGTAAAGATAGAAAGGGGGGGGAGGAGAAGAGAGGGACAGCGAAAGGCATGGTTGGAGATAGGGAGGGAGGGAGGGAGAGGGGAAAGAGAGAACAAGAGAGGGGGAGGAGGTAGAGGGTAGAAGAGAAAGGAGGAGGAGGAAGAAGAGGAAGAGGGAGAAGATAGAAGGGAGCAGAAGGTGGGAGTAAAGAAAGGAGGAGGAAGGAAGACGCAGAGGAAGAGGAAATGCCGTGCAATAAATCACAGATCCACGTTTTACTTCTTCCGAGGGAAAATATTTACCTTGGAGGCTTCCCGGCAGGTGAGGCGGTGAGTGGCGGGGGGGGGCGGGAGCCTCCTGACGCGGCGATCTGGATTCCTGAAGGAGGGTTACTGAGGAGGAGGAAGAAGGGGTAGAGGTAGTTATAGTAATGATATTAGTAGTGGTTAGGTGGTGGTAGTTGTAGTAGTAGTCGTTGTAGTAGTAATGATCTTAATAACGGAGTAATTTCATAAAATAGGGAGGGAAGGGTAAGGACAGGTGTGAAGTGAGATTGCTTCACGTGTTTTTTACCTGCTTCAGTGTGGGACGCTGCAGCTGTGGGTGACGTGGAGAAGCAGGCAGTGAGGATAGGGTGAGGATCTGCATGAGGGGCCAGGTAGGTGATGGTCTGGGTGAAGATAAGCTGAGGGTCTGAATGACGGTCTAATATCTGCGTCTAAGTGCGGAAAGATTGAGGGTTCGAATGAGGGTCTACAATTTGAGGGTCTAGATGATGATAACTAGAGCGAGGATGGTCTGAATGGAGGTTTAGTTAAATGAGAGTAAGGGTCTAACAATTTGAAGGTCTGCGTGACGAAAACCAGAGTGAGGACAGTCTGAATGGCGATCTGGTAGGGCTGAGGCAGGTTGATGGTTGATGGTGTGAACTGAGGCAAAAAAAAAAGTTCGTGGCTGGAAAAAAAAAAAAAAGTGTGCAGGGAACTTTTACCATCGATATACTTCTTTCTCACGCCTGGAAAACCTGACGCGGCTGAGGAATTGATAGCAGGCGTCCACTGCCCCGACCCACTGCTACTGACACAAGAAGAGAAGCAAGGAGAGATATTGATGTGAGGGCAAAGTTATTTCCACCCATCCTTTATATTTTTTCTAATACGTGCAGGAGACAGATCACCTTTCCATCTTGTCCGGTGTAACACGAAGAGAACGAGAGGAAAAGGAAGAGAGGTATATTGATGTAAGAGACGTGTTGTTTCTACTTATCCTTTACGATTCTTTTTCTAATTTAACACGAAGGAAGCGAGGAAGAAATGAAGAGGAGATACTGATGTTTGGGAAGACTAATTTTCTTTTCTATCCGTTTTTTTTTATGAGTTCAAGAATCGAGGTCCTGTCACGTTGTCTGTTTTACAAGAAGCAAGGAAAAAGGGAGAAAAAGATGATGTTTAAACAGAGACCTACTGTTATTCCCTATCCCCTTCAACTTTCAATGCAAGAAATGAGTCATCTCTCAATCCTGTCTAATTTATCACCTAGAAAGACAAGGAAAAGAATAATAAAACGCTGAAAAACTAGAAGAAAAGAACGAGAACAAGAACAAGAACAAGGAAAAAGCAAGAGAAGAAGAGATACTGATACCACTAGCGTTCATCTCTTCTTACCCTTTCCTCTCCTCTTCCCTCATCTCCCCACATGATCTAGTTTGCCACGCGGAGAAAGGCGACGCAGTGCTGGTATATTTTCACCTGCAGGGGAGCGGCGACCCAGTGAAATGTAGCTCTTAGTGCGACCCGGAACAAGAGGCTTAGTTAGGGCGGTTCATGTGCGACTCCCTGAGGTGGAGGGGACAGAGAGCTGAGAGGTAGGGGTGGTGGTGGTGATGATGGTGTTGCTGGCTGAGGCTGGAGCATGGAGGGCATGGCGGAGCATAACAGTCTGGGATATGATGGGGAGACAGGCTGAGGACACGCTACTTATAGACACAGTGAGGTGGGGATTTGCAAGGGATTTGGGGGGGATATTGCCTGGTTTTCATCTCTCTGCTTCCTCTCAGAGCACCACTCGTCTCCCAGGTCGCGTCACGGGGCTTCAAATCTTTCATCAGCCTCCAGGAAAGGCCGTGCCATGCCCCCTAGACGACCCTCCATTTTTCTTTCCTTCATTTTGCTGCAAGATATTACCCACACATGAGGCTCGTTGGCTGTGCTGGAGCCTGCGCCATATTGTGATATTGCCATACTGCGATATTGCTCATCCGCTGCCGACGCGACTCTGTTTTATTTGGTGCTTCGCTTCTCTGGGGGACTGATTGGCAGAGTATCTAGGAGAGATACGGCGCCGTGTTACCTCGGTGTTGTGGCGCCTTGTACCAACAGATGGGTGTCTTAGGAAGGGCAGGAAAGATGGTTATGTCTTGGATGCACTGAATGTCTCGATTATTTATTTTTAGAGCGGGTCTGACCCAGGCCAACAAAACTGGTGTGAAAGAAGTCCATTGCAAGGTGGCGGACCCAAAAGAGGACAGTCCGTAAGCAAGTTCAACATTACGTGACGGATTGCTGGTTCATAGATTGGTTCGGAATTCAGAAATATTAATAACTTGCTGTTTACTGTTTATTTGTTTACTTCCTTTACTTTGACTTAGAAAAAAACACGAAGCAAATCCATTTATTCTTATTCAAATTTTCCCTTTTCTTCTCCAGTTTATTTTTCATTGCTTTTCCTTGTGGCAGTGACATGTACAGGATGAATGGCGGCTGGCAAGCAGGAATGATAGATAGTATATTTAATACCACTGTCGCTTTTCTTGCTACATACTTTCATCCCTGTCTTCGTCACCATTGTCGTCGCGTCGCCGTTGTCGCTTCTCCTGCTGCTCGCGTCGTCCAGTTCGGCAGTAATGTTCGGCCTGTGACGTGCAAATTCCACCAATGTCCTCATGTGTCTTGGAACTTGGGGCGTTTGTCATGTACCTCCACCACCACCACCACCACTGTCGGTATCTGCACCTACTCTGCTTCCTCCTCCTCCTCCTCCTCCTCCTCCTCCTCCTCCTCCTCCTCCTCCTCCTCCTCCTCCTCCTCCTCCTCCTCCTCCTCCTCCTCCTCCCGGGCGTGATGAGTACGTGTTCCTAGTGCGTGCAGTAAGTGTCCGGTGCATCCCTCAGCACTGAGCCGCCAGATGCAGGTGGGTGAGGCTGGTGGGGCTTTGCTGAGTGCTGTTTTTGTTCCTCGCTGGTTTGGGTTTAATTTTCGTCGCTGATCTGACTCAAGCTTACCTGATTAGACCAAGCTCGTCTGACCTATTTTGACCAAGCTTACCTAACCTAACTAAGCTGACCGGATAAGTAAAGCCAACGAGTACCAAGTGTAGATGGATAGATAGATAAATTGAATGGTAGATAGATAGATAGATAGATAGATAGATAGATAGATAATTTATTAACATCATATTATATAAAAGAGATGGCATGACTTGCTCTATTTGCTTATGAGGTGTTAGATTATCAGTACATCCTCTCTCTCTCTCTCTCTCTCTCTCTCTCTCTCTCTCTCTCTCTCTCTCTCTCTCTCTCTCTCTCTCTCTCTTCTCTCTCCTCTCTCTCTCTCTCTCTCTCTCTTCTCTCTCTCTCTCTCTCTCTCTCTCTCTCTGCCATTAGCGCCTCTCTCTCTCTTCCCGAGTGTTGGCATCGTGGACAAGACCATTAATCCAGCTCCTTCCCTCCTCCCCTCTCTCTCCTTCTTCTCCCCTTCCCCTTCCTCCTCCTTTTTACCTCTCTCCCCTTTCTCTTGCTCCTCCTTCCATTACCTTCATGTCGCTTACTTTTCCCTCTACATCTTCCCCGTAAACTCCTCATCCTTTTCTTCATTCCTTTCATCTTCCCCTTTCACTCCTTTCATTTTTTTTAAACCCTCTCCTTTCTATTACTTTAACATGTCTTCCTTTCTTCTCTTTCTCCTTCTCCTTCTTCTTTTTCGTAGACTCCTCATTCTTTTCTTAATACTTTCATTTTCCTCCTTCACATCTTCCATTTTTTTTTTTTTTTAGTTTCTCCTTTCTGTTACTTTCATATCCCTTTCTTTACTCCTCCTTCCTCTTCTCTTGCTCCTACTCCTCTTTTCTTTTCGTAAACTCCTCATGCATCACTATTTATCCTCGTCTTTCACACTTTCCAAACGTTTCTCCTTCCTTTTATCTCTCTCCTTTCCCTCTTACTTTCTTTTTTTTCTCTTCTTCCTTCCCCTTTTAAGATTTTCTCTATTCCTTCCATCCTTTTCATCATCCCTTCCCACAAGTTTCTCCGTTCTATTATCTCTCTCTTTCTTCTTTCTTCCATCTTACTTTCTTCCTTTCCTTTTTTTTCCTCTCCTTCAAATTCTTCGTCTTTTCCTTCCATCCCTCCTTTCATCATCTCTTCAACTTCACAGCCTTCACATCTTGCCGTCTTCCCTCAGCTGCCCTTAAGTGTGCGTCCCCTAAGAAGGAGCCGCGTAAAGTCTTCGTCAGGCGGGTCCTAGCTGAGTGTTTGGGAAGCCCTCGGGGGAAGCGTATAGCGGAGCGCGGCTTGCCTTCTTCTGGGACTGAAAAGTCGAGAGAAGACGGCCCGTAGTGTTGGGATCTGAAGACTTTTTTCCCCCCGGTGGCATTTTGGAGTATTGGTTCGTTTTGGGTTAGAAGTGGTGGCGGTGGTGGTGGTGGTGGTGGTGGTGGTGGTAGTAACTTTCCTACTTAACTTTTTAATGGGAAAAGAATTAAATGGATCTTTTTTCCCAATTTTCTAGCAACCCTCATCCACCTTCCTTGAGACAGATTCGCGGGATTATTATTATTATTGATATTATTATTATTATTATTATTATTGTTATTATTATTATTATTATTATTATTACTATTATTACTATTATTATTATTATTATTATTATTATTATTATTATTATTAGCATCACTGTCACCATCATCATCATCATTTTATCATTACTGGCATCATGAGCTAAGCGTCCTTTATTTCATGTATTAGAATTATTGTTTTAGGTTTCCAAATGTGTTTTTTTTTTTTTGCGATTCTAGGCATGACTCAACAAAGGATTCTGCATCACTAATAGAAAACACATTTATGACAACCAGAGAAATTATCCTGTGGGCTTTGAAAAATAATCACACACACACACACACACACACACACACACACACACACACACACACACACACACACACACACACACACACACACACACACACACACACACACACACACACACACACACACACACACACACACACACAAGTGTCAACACAGCGTACAGTTACACAACACAACACACCCACACACATGCACACGTCAACACTTACAACATTTTGTATACTTGAGCCTCACCCTTCACCTTCAACGCCTACACTCAACTTTATACAAACCATCCGTTGCACATCTTCCCACGCACGCACACACGCACACCCACACCCAACAGCCTATGAAAGCCTCCACCATCACCCTTCTTCTCTACTGCACTCCTCCTCCTCATCCCTCACAATCAACACAGCTGGCGCCCTTTGCGTCACTCACATTTGCATATATTTTTTTTTCGTAAAGGACATAAGTGAATTGTTGAATGTCTGTTTACATGTGTCCTGTCTTGCCGTGTTTTTCGCTCCAGTGGGGAAGAGCCTCAGGGGGGGGCCCAGACTCAAGGGAGCAGGTGTTGTTCCATCAATCTTCACTCCTTCCGCGCCGCCCCGTGATGAGTGAGTTATCGACGAGGATCAGGACAGGGAGAGAATGTAACGTGGTGGTGGTGGTGGTGGTGGTGGTGGTGGTGATGGTGGTGGTGGTCGATTGCTCTATGCCCCTTATTCCGAAATGCTTTGCTGTCATCACTATTGTTTACCAAGGCCCACAGAGATGATTACCCGGGTTCTCAAGAGTGTTTCTCATGTTAAAGGTGTAGAAGTCTTGTTAATCTGCCACTATACTTGTAAAAACATACTTAAATTCCCTTGTGACTTTAACTTGAAACCTTTTAGAAGCAGTCGGGGTGCGGCGAAGTGTTTTCAGAATATGGTCCCCACTTGTGTGTGTGTGTGTGTGTGTGTGTGTGTGTGTGTGTGTGTGTGTGTGTGTGTGTGTGTGTGTGTGTGTGTGTGTGTGTGTGTGTGTGTGTGTGTGTCCTTTCCATGCATGAATACCTTTTCCTCTTTTCTCTTTCCCAGTTTTATACAGATTAATTGAGTCTGACCTTTTACCGTGAGATCAGTGTTAGCTTTGCCCCAAATGTCACTCCAGGAGAGACGAAGAAAGGAAATATGAAACAAGGAGAGAGGTGAAGTTGTTCCCAAAAGTGTCCTTGCCAACTCCCTCCAGAGCTATAAAGATTAAGATCAAGGAAGTCAGACTATTCCTTGTTGTAACAGATTAATAAGGGAATTAGGTGCTTGCTGTTGACTCTTGCTTTATCAAGTTGGATAGAGCAGCAAGACGAAGGGAGACAGTGTGCAGAAAGTACAAAGAATGAACAATATATTTTAAGTCCTTTCTGTTCTGTTTGGAGACACTAATCTGCATGAAGTACTAGCAGAACAAACAGACTGAAAGTTAACCAAAACCACGCACGTAACAAGCACTATTCTGCAGCAGGCAATAATACAACAAACAGAACAGCACAGTGAAGGCTTTCGGCGCCAATTACTCGTAGAACAAACAGAGCAGCATAGTAAAAGTTTCTGAGAGCACACATAACCAACACTATTCTTCAACAGTTACTCGTAGAACAAACTGAATATCACAGTGAAAGTTAGAGACGATGTACAAACATGAAATAAAATCAACAGACAGCACGCACATATAACACATTCAGCAGAGCAGTGAAAGGGAGGGAAAACTGAGACACGAGATATGAGAAACAAATTTATTCCTGCTGCAAAAGATTGGACATACAGGCAGTTGATTAAGGACGGGGGCGGTGACATGAGGTATATAAATTACGAGCCGTTATAGTCACCGCCTCTTTGACAAATGTACGTAGTGTTTTCCTTACCTCTTCTTCAATAAATGTGATCTGTGCATTACTTCACTTTATTAAAAACAAGTCAGGTAGCGGTTCTTGTTCATCATCACTTCCCCTCTTTCATCTGTGAAGAGTCGACTCAATTTCCTACCCTAACTGTAGGCTGATTTCACTCCTTCCCCGGGTGTCTCTCCCCGCGCCTGCTTCTCTTATTCACCGTCACACCGCCGCCTCCAACCCGTCTGTCCGTCAGCGCTGCTTAGTGAGTCTCCATCCCGGTTAGTCTGAGCTAAGGTAGAGGAGATGAGTCAGTAATGAAAGAGAAAATTACAGAAAAGAAAAAAAAATAACTCACATCCGTCAGAGAGAGAGAGAGAGAGGGGAGAGAGGGAGAGAGAGAGAGAGAGAGAGAGAGAGAGAGAGAGAGAGAGAGAGAGAGAGAGAGAGAGAGGAGAGAGAGAGACAGAGAGAGCACCTGAAATGGAAGTGATACAAGAGGGAGACGAACCTTTAGCCCAAGTCATGTGCGTATCTGGCCCTGAGTTACGACGCGGCGCACAGCGGGGTGGCTGGGTGGCGGAGTGGCTGGGTGTCTCCGTGGCGGCCTCCATATACGTAAATCGCAAACGACTATTGACCAAGTGCTCGGCCAGGGATGATAGTGGACGTGGTGGTGCTGGTGGTGGAGGTGGTGGTGGTGGCGCGAAGTCAGAGTGTAGGTGTGAGTGGTGTGAGTGTTGGAGGCGCCTCGTCTCCCGTCTAGACAGTAAGACTTATTGGGGTAATTATCTGCTGGTTAGGTTAGGTTAGGTTATTAAGTCAGGTAGGTTAGGTTAGGCTAGGTTATTAAGTCAGGTAGGTTAGATTAGGTTAGGTTATTAAGTCAGGTAGGTTAGGTTAGGTTAGGTTATTAAGTCAGGTAGGTTAGGTTAGGTTAGACGAGGGCAACAAAACGACAACCACCACCACCACCACCACCACCACCCAAACACTGTCATTGCAAAAACCCAGGAGCGAAACGAGACTTCGATGAGATTTCCAATAGTAGAACTCCTACAGTACCTCAAGGTGGGCGTCCTTTTTCCTCTTACACGATACAGGCCACGTGACAAAACATCCCCAGGGTCAGTAGTCAGGACAGGACAAAAACATCACGGGCTGAGGCTTGATGAAGTTAGATTCCATAAAGAGATTAGAAGAAAGCGGTTTTTAGATAGAGTGGCAAACGAATGGAATCGGCTCAATGATCAGGTTATTCATGCCAAATCAACATAGAGCTTTAAAAGATTAGATACATTTATGAATGGGAATAATACATGTAAATACTTCAAGGTAGGTATATTTTATACAGGGACTGCCACGTGTAGGCCTGATGGCTTCTTGAAACTTACGTTGTTTTCTTATATAGCATAGCAAAGAAATGGGGATGATAGTGGAATTAGGTGGGTAGGGCCTATCTTGCAAGGGAACCGCCACTTGTAGGCTTGATGGCTTCCTACATTTTCCCTCCTTATATTCTAAAGAAACTAGCAAAAATGCAACCGGTCAAAGAATTCACACGAGTCAATCAGTTTAGAATCAAGCACACGAGAGAGCGCAGCAGAGGCGTACCAACACCTGCCGAAACGATAATTACTCCCAGTGAGGTCTAAAGCACTGTTCAGGGGGTGCTGTGAACTTATCATTAAACCCAGCTGTGACCTCACTGAACGTTTCCCTTTGTGTCTCACAACACAAGGGGGTAGTCACAGCCAGTCCTCTAAAGACAACTCTCTTCCTCCACACAAAACTACAAGCACCTAATAACACACACACCCTTCACTCAAAAATTTTAAAATCATGGCGACCTCCTACACCAAGCCTCGGAGTCTCCATCTGGGGAGGGGACCATAAATGTCCCCAGGTCGGACTGCCTTTCCGTCGACGACCCTAAGTGTCTTGACACCCCCCTCAACTTTTTCTTCATTAACTTCTGCAACATTCGCGGTCTAAGATCTAATTTTCAATCTGTAAAACACCACCTCTCCTCTTCTAAACCTCATCTTCTTTTCCTCACTGAAACTCAGGTGTCTGAGGCAACTGACAGTAGCCCCTTTTCTGTTCCCTCCTACTTTCTCTATCCTCATTTTCGATCCAAAGCTGGATGCTGCGTTTATGTGCGCAATGACTTAACCTGCTCTCGTGCCCACGCTCTTGAATCTTCCGAGTTTTCCACCATCTGGCTACGACTACAGAGTCATTCTCATACTAAATTTATCTGTGCTGTATACCTCTCTCCTAACTCCTCTGACTATAAGAAATTCTTTGACTACTTAACTTCCAAAGTGGAGCACATTCTGACCCTCTTCCCTTTTGCAGGAGATCTCCATTCTTGGAGACTTCAATGTTCACCACCAGCTTTGGCTTTCCTCTCCCTTCGCTGACCATCCTGGTGAACTAGCCTACAACTTTGCTATCCTCCATGACCTAGAGCAATTGGTGCAACACCCTACTTCGTATTCCTGGCCGTCTTGGAGATACGCCCAACATTCTTGACCTTTTCCTGACCTCTAATCCTTCTGCTTATGTTGTCACTCTTTCTTCTCCGTTGGGCTCCTCCGATCACAATCTCATATCTTTAATCTTGTCCTATCACTCCAATCCCTCCTCAGGATCCCCCTAAGCGAAGGTGCCTCTGGGCGTTTTGCCTCTGCTAGTTGGGGGGACCTGAGGAGGTATTTTGCTGATTTTCCTTGGAATGACTACTGCTTCCGTGTCAGAGACCCGTCTTTGTGTGTTGAGCGCATAACAGAGGTGATAGTGTCTGGCATGGAGGCGTACATTCCTCACTCTTTTTCCTCGTCCTAAACCTTCTAAACCTTGGTTTAACACAGCTTGTTCTCGTGCTATACATGATAGAGAGGTGGCCCACAAAAGGTACTTAAAGCCTTCCATCACCAGAATCTCATGCACTTTATATTTCTGCCCGGAACCATGCCAAGTCTGTTCTCCAACTAGCCAAAAACTCCATCATTAACAGAAAATGTCAAAACCTTTCAAGATCTAACTCCCCTCGTGATTTCTGGCATCTAGCCAAAAATATCTCCAATAACTTTGCTTCTTCTTCTTTCCCTCCTCTACTTCAACCAGATGGCACCACTGCTATCACATCTATTTTTAAAGCTGAACTCTTTGCTCAAACCTTTGCTAAAAACTCTACCTTGGACGATTCTGGGCTTGTTCCTCCCTCTCCTCCACCCTCTGACTACTTCATGCCACGTATTAAAATTCTTCGTAATGATGTTTTCCATGCCCTCGCTGGTCTAAACCCTCGGAAGACTTATGGACCTGATGGGGTCCCTCCTATTGTTCTCCGAAACTGTGCCTCCGTGCTTGCACCTTGCCTAGGTCAAACTCTTTCAGCTCTGTCTGTCAACATCTACCTTTCCTTCTTGCTGGAAGTTTGGCCTACATTCAACCTGTTCCTAAAAAGGGTGACCGCTCTAATCCCTCAAACTACCGTCCTATTGCTTTAATTTCCTGCTTATCTAAAGTTTTTGAATCTATCCTCAACAGGAAGATTCTTAAACATCTATCACTTCACAACCTTCTATCTGATCGCCAGTATGGGTTCCGTCAAGGCCGCTCTACTGGTGATCTTCTGGCTTTCCTTACTGAGTCTTGGTCATCCTCTTTTAGAGACTTTGGTGAAACTTTTGCTGTTGCCTTGGACATATCAAAAGCCTTTGATAGAGTCTGGCACAAAGCTTTGATTTCAAAACTACCCTCCTACGGTTTCTATCCTTCTCTCTGTAACTTCATCTCAAGTTTCCTTTCTGACCGTTCTATTGCTGCTGTGGTAGACGGTCACTGTTCTTCTCCTAAATCTATTAACAGTGGTGTTCCTCAGGGTTCTGTCCTGTCACCCACTCTCTTGTTATTATTCATTAATGATCTTCTAAACCAAACTTCTTGTCCTATCCCATCCTATGCTGATGATACCACCCTGCACTTTTCCACGTCTTTTCATAGACGTCCAACCCTTCAGGAGGTAAACATATCACGCAGGGAAGCCACAGAAACGCCTGACTTCTGATCTTTTCTAAAATTTCTGATTGGGGCAGAGCAAACTTGGTATTGTTCAATGCCTCAAAAACTCAATTCCTCCATCTATCAACTCGACACAATCTTCCAGTCAACTATCCCCTCTTCTTCAATGACACTCAACTGTCCCCCTCTTCTACACTGAACATCCTCGGTCTGTCCTTTACTTATAATCTGAACTGGAAACTTCGCATCTCATCTCTAGCTAAAACAGCTTCTATGAAGTTAGGTGTTCTGAGACGTCTCCGCCCGTTTTTCTCACCCCCCCAGCTGCTAACTCTGTACAAGGGCCTTATCCGTCCATGTATGGAGTATGCTTCACATGTCTGGGGGGGTTCCACTCATACTGCTCTTCTAGACAGGGTGGAATCAAAAGCTTTTCGTCTCATCAACTCCTCTCCTCTAACTGACTGTCTTCAGCCCCTCTCTCACCGCCGCAATGTTGTATATCTAGCTGTCTTCTACCGCTATTTTCATGCCAACTGCTCTTCTGATCTTGCTAACTGCATGCCTCCCCTCCTTCCGCGGCCTCGCTGCACAAGACTTTCTTCTTTCTCTCACCCCTATTCTGTCCACCTCTCTAACGCAAGAGTTAACCAGTATTCTCAATCATTCATCCCTTTCTCTGGTAAACTCTGGAACTCCCTGCCTTCTTCTGTATTTCCACCTTCCTATGACTTGAATTCCTTCAAGAGGGAGGTTTCAAGACACTTATCCACCAATTTTTGACCACTGCTTTGACCCTTTTATGGGACTGGCATTTCAGTGGGCATTTTTTTTTATTAGATTTTTGTTGCCCTTGGCCAGTATCCTTCTTACGTAAAAAAAAAAAAAAAACACACACAAATGCACGCAGCGGAGACATACGGGGGCGGCGTGCCATTTGGGTGACGAAGAGGCCCATTCGCTCCCAATGTTTAGCGCAACGAGGGTGTTTATTAACGGTGCCTAACCTTCTATCAAATGCGTAGTGGGTCGAGGCAGCTCGGGACTGTTTTAATGCCCCGCTGGACGGCCCCGTAATATGTCCCGCCGGGGTGAGCGTTGCAGCAAGGCGTGTGTACGTAATTCGCCTCTCGCCTTGTTTAGCGCTGCACGAGTTGACGCACTGGTCGCCTTTACTCACCATTGTTTGATTAAAAAGTAAAAATAAAAGGGAAAGGAAAAAAAGTATTGGTGTTTAGTGTCGTGGAGTGTTTGTATGTGTATTTATGTATTGCAGGTACCGTAAGTGTGAATATTTATTTATTTATTAATTATTTGTCTGTTTATTTACGTATTTATGTGTGTGGGTAAAACCAGACTAGGACGCAAAAACTGGGACAGGCCTGCAAATTTCCCGATCCCTAGAAAAAAAATAAATAAATAAATAAAATAAAAATAACAACAGAAAAAAAAAATATATAATAAAAATAGAGCACTGAATAGATAAAATAGATAGGTAAATAGATAATGTGAATAAAGTATGAACGTTTCTCTGCACCTTTATTACCAAGAGTGTTAAGCGAGAACACTGTAATTATGGCGTTTAAATGTTTGCCGGGGCGTGGAATGTTTCGTGAAATTATTGCGATGTTAGTATTTTCTCTCTCTCTCTCTCTCTCTCTCTCTCTCTCTCTCTCTCTCTCTCTCTCTCTCTCTCTCTCTCTCTCTCTCTCTCTCTCTCTTTCTCTCTCTCTCTTGGTCTAGCGCATTTGGTCACGTGAAGGGAACAGATGAGTGAGGATGAGAAGTGTAACAAAATAATTGAAGGGAATGGAGAAAATGAAGAGAAAATATATAAAATAATGACAGGATAAGGACTGAGAATGGGGAAGAAAGGAATTGAGAATGGAAGGAAGGAAGAGAGGAAGAATGAGAGGAAAGAAAGAAGTAACGAACGAGCGAATGAATGAAGAAATTAAGGAAGGAAAGAAGGAAGGAAAGAAGGAAGGAAAGAAGAATCGACAAATGAGTTTCAGGAAGTGAGATAGAGAAGATGGAAAGATGAAGACAGAGAGAGAGAGAGAGAGAGAGAGAGAGAGAGAGAGAGAGAGAGAGAGAGAGAGAGAGAGAGAGAGAGAGAGAGAGAGAGAGAGAGAGAGAAGGGGGTTACAAATGAAAACAATATTGAGAGAAAAATGATGAGAAAAGAAAGCAACAAGATGAAAGTAAGGAAGGAAAAGTTTGCAGAATGAAGGGATAGATAAATGGATGAAGAGAAATGAGCGAGGGAGGGAAAAAAAAAGAAGAATGTGAGATAGAGGGAGAGAGAGAGAGAGAGAGAGAGAGAGAGAGAGAGAGAGAGAGAGAGAGAGAGAGAGAGAGAGAGAGAGAGAGAGAGAGAGAAAGAAAGATAAATGATTGGATACGAAAAGGAGAGATGAAAGGAAACAACGAAGAAAAAAACAACATAATAAGATGAAAAAGCAACAATATAGAAGAAAACAAATACAAGATAAAGGAAAATGAAGTTAATAAAAAAAGAATAAAAAAAAATAGAGACGAAAGGAAGGAAATAAGACGAACACGCGATAATATGAAAGAAAACATATACAAGACAAACTAATGTAAACCAAATGAAAAAAAAAAAGAATAACAAAAAAAGAAGAAAATAAGAGCACGATAAGAAAAGGAGATGAGAGAGAGAGAGAGAGAGAGAGAGAGAGAGAGAGAGAGAGAGAGAGAGAGAGAGAGAGAGAGAGAGAGAGAGAGAGAGAGTCGAAGTAGTAGTTGGACATTCTGTGATAAGGAGTCAGGATGAAAGTGAGCGAGTCAGCGAGTGAGCGAGTGAGTGAGTGAGCGAGTGAATGAGTAAGCCAACGAAGGAGGGGTAAGAGGAAGAG
The DNA here is from genome assembly GCF_035594125.1 of Scylla paramamosain. NCBI lineage: Eukaryota > Metazoa > Arthropoda > Malacostraca > Decapoda > Portunidae > Scylla > Scylla paramamosain. The sequence goes on from NC_087192.1 coordinate 8,617,566, forward strand.
AAAGAGAACTAAGAAAAGAGAAGAAATTTGGAAGTACAGCATCAAAAGGAGAGAAAATAACTATCTTACCGGTCACTGGGTCGCTAGCTCGTAATGAATTCCCCGCTGGAGGCCGCGTGCAGACGACACTTCCCTCCTGACGATGATGAGGCGAAGAAATGGAGGCACGGCAAGGAGACGAGGAGGGAGAGGCGTTGGTGTGTATAGGGAGGAGATGATGGAGAGGAAAGAAGTGAAGGAGGAAGAGGAGGAGGAGTTGGAGGAGAAGGGAGAGAATCAGAAAAAAATATGCGCATAAAATTTTTTGTCAGCAATTTTCTCTTGTGAAATTTCTTGTGAAATGACATATTTTGTTGTTGTTGTTGTTGTTGTTGTTGTTGTTGTTGTTATCATCATCATAATTCTCTAACATTAAGCTTTACCATCAAAATAACCATGTGCAAACTCCTCTCTCTCTCTCTCTCTCTCTCTCTCTCTCTCTCTCTCTCTCTCTCTCTCTCTCTCTCTCTCTCTCTCTCTCTCTCTCTCTCTCTACGTAATATTCTAACTTAAACTTTCCCCCGCAGTCAATCTTTCACTCCTGACCATCTCTAGACAGCCACGTAGCCTTCCCTCAATGTGTAGGGAATGGAGACCCATCAGCCACTGTCTATACACACCAATGATCTCCCTGGACCCCCTGGCCTATCTATTACTATGCTGATCACTCCACCTTTCATTTGTCACCGTTACTTGCCTCACGTAAGGGGCCGCATCTCACCCATAAACACTCCCATACAGGGCGGAGCTAAGAAGCCATTAGGTCTGCTGTTTCTCTCCTCTAACTGTCCTCAATGGCTCACTGTCCGCCGCTATGTTGCACCTCTCGCTCTCTTCCACCGCTGTTTCCACGGTTATTGCTCCTCTGAACTCACCAATTTCATTTTTTTTTTCATCCCTCGGTAATGATGCTCTGTTTGTTACGCTTATGTATTTTCAATCCTGTTCGTCCTCCCCACACGTGCAAGAGTTAAGAGTTGCTATTTCCAGTCCTTTGTCCCTTCCCTGCTGATTTGCCACACTTATGCTTTATTCGTACCGTGGTAGTGGTTTAGTTTACTCAAGAGAGGAACATGAACTGTACTGTATAATGTGTACTGTACTGTACTGAACTGTTCTGAATAATGAACTGTACTGTATAATGTGTTTTTTTTTTCTTCTCAGTTCCTTTTTTTTGGGAAGAAGCAATTATCGGCTCTTTTCTTGTATGTATTAATATTATAGAGTTACGCAGCAATACTTTCTTATGGGTACTTCAAACTGATGTAAAGGAAAGCAGGAAAAGCCACTCAAGACACAGGGAAGAGTAGAAGGGTGACTACTTTCACTCACATTACGGAGATACGTAACGTTAACATCTCACATGTAACACGTCGACCTGATGCAACAAAGAGAAGTAGAAAAAAAATCAACGTAAATAAAACAGTGACTTCCTTTCAGTTACGTTATGGAGACGCCTCACAGTACCCTCTCACATGTAGTATGCTAAACTCCTTATACAACAAAGACGAAATCACTTCTTCCTTGACACAATATCCAAAAAGATTCAGAAAAGTAAAACAACAAAGAGAGAGAGAGAGAGAGAGAGAGAGAGAGAGAGAGAGAGAGAGAGAGAGAGAGAGAGAGAGAGAGAGAGAGAGAGAGAGAGAGAGAGAGAGAGAGAGAGAGAGAGAGAGAGAATTACTACTGTTCGTTATAAAAATATATTCAATTACTTTCTTTATTTTATTTTTTATTTTTTTTTTTTTCGTAACACATATCAATACGTACAACAGTTTCCCTACTATGGCGGCGGCGGTGGTGGTGGTGGTGGTGGTGGTGGTGGTGGTGTCCCCGTGAAAAACCACCCTCGTGACACCCTATCAAGTGGGGGCGACGCTCCCTCTAAACGTTTATCACTGCCACGCTCCGCCTCACGCCCCTGGCCGGGAAAAAAAGGAACAGAATCCTTTTTTTCCCACTGCCATTGTTTTAGGGAAGGACAGCAATGGCGGAGGATGTTGAAGAGAGAGAGAGAGAGAGAGAGAGAGAGAGAGAGAGAGAGAGAGAGAGAGAGAGAGAGAGAGAGAGAGAATGTTAGGGTGTATTGTGGGTGCAGATAGGTTTGTGTTTGGGTGTAGCGAGAGTGTAGAAGGGAAGCGTTGCATCAAATGAAAGAGGAAGGCGAGAGGGAATAGGAGGAGGACGAGGTGGAAATGGAGGAGGAGGAGGAGGAGGAGGAGGAGGAGGAGGAGGAAGAGGGTTAGGGAGTGAGGTGAAGGTTTACGAGAGTGAGGAGGTTGTCTGCACACACACACACACACACACACACACACACACACACACACACACACACACACACACACACACACACACACACACACACACACACACACACACACACACACACACACACACACACACACACACACACACCATATTCTCTCTCTCTCTCTCTCTCTCTCTCTCTCTCTCTCTCTCTCTCTCTCTCTCTCTCTCTCTCTCTCTCTCTCTCTCTCTCTCTCTCTCTCTCTCTCTCTCTCTCTCTCTCTCTCTCTCTCTCTCTCTCTCTCTCTCTCTCTCTCTCTCTCTCTCTCTCTCTCTCTCTCTCTCTCTCTCTCTCTCTCTCCTCCAATATGACCAGCTATTAGTGAAAGAAAACCCAGTAAAATTAGTATAATCTATTTACTCATTAACTCTCTCACACACAGACGGTGAAGGGAAAGCAGGTGTAGAGAGAGAGAGAGAGAGAGAGAGAGAGAGAGAGAGAGAGAGAGAGAGAGAGAGAGAGAGAGAGAGAGAGAGTGGGAGAGTGCAGGTGAGAGTGCGAGGTGCCAAGGAAGGGTGGAGGGGAAGATGGAAGATGACAAAGGGAATTGCAGGGATGAGGGAAGAGCAGGAGGAGGAGGAGGAGGAGGAGGAGGAGGAGGAGGAGGAGGAGGAGGAGGAGGAAGATGATGGGGAGGAGGAAGAAAGGAAGGGGATAATAGTAGAGATGACAGAAAGAGAGGGAGAGAGAGAGAGAGAGAGAGAGAGAGAGAGAGAGAGAGAGAGAGAGAGAGAGAGAGAGAGAGAGAGAGAGAGAGAGAGAGGGAGAGAGAGCAAAAATTTCATGCCATCAAGGAAAAAATAACGTGAAGAAAAAGACAAAATATACAAAACAAAAAGGAGAGAGAGAGAAAAAAAAAAAAAAACATGGTGGGATTCGAACCGAGAGACGCAGGAACCGAGTCGCCACATGAGCTTACCCGATATTTTGTTTACCTGGAAATGTAGTGAAGGAAGGAAGACGAGAAGGAGAAAAATAAGAGCGCATTTAGAATGAAAGGAAGCAGGAAAAGTGTAGAGAACGTGAAGAGGTAGAGAGAGAGAGAGAGAGAGAGAGAGAGAGAGAGAGAGAGAGAGAGAGAGAGAGAGAGAGAGGGGGGGGCGGGAAGGGTGGAGAGGAATAAAAAGAAAGACTTAAGGTGAAAAGAAAAAAATATTCCCCTTCAACGACGTGTGACTGGAGGAATGTAGAGAGCAAGAGAAAGACTAGAAAAGAAAAGAGATGAAAACACCTCGCTAGTGAAAGAAATCAGAAGAAACTCGGAGATTGAAAGGTTGAGAGCAAGATAACACAACACAAACACGTCACGAACGAAAGAAAACAGAAGAAACTCAGACATTGAAAGGCAGGAAGCGTGATAACAAAACAAAAACACATCGCGAATGAAAGAAAACGGAGGCTGAAAGACTGAAAGGCAGAAAACAAGATAACAAAACAAAAACAAATCGCTGACGAAAGAAAAACAGTAAAACAAAATTGGAGACGCAAAGCAACGAAAAAAAAAACAGATCTAAAGATAAAAAAAGGAAGGAAGGAAGAAAGAAAGACGGAAAGTGAAATAAAACCGTCACGAACGAAAGGAAGTCGAAGAAATAACACAGTCGGGGAAACAAATAAAGGCTGGAGTGTGTGTAATGGACTCCAGCGGGTGTAGGGTTGGAAAGGTGCGCTTGCTTAATTAAGGCAGGTAAGGGCGAGAGCTCCACGAGTATATACCTCTCCGGGAGAAGCGAGAATGGGCTAAAAAAAATGAAGCAAAAGAAAAACAAATCCGATAAAAGAGGGAGAAGGGAATTAAAAGAAAAAAAGAGAAGATTAAAGAGGAAGTAATGCACAGACGAGAAACTGTGTATAGGAGAGAAAGAGAAAGAGAGAAAAATTAAGGTTGCTCAAGAAACTGAAAGAGAAAAAGGTGGAAGTTGTTAAGAAGAAAAGGGAGAGGTGAAAGAGGGACAAAGAAGAGAGTAAATGAGAGAGAGAGAGAGAGAGAGAGAGAGAGAGAGAGAGAGAGAGAGAGAGAGAGAGAGAGAGAGAGAGAGAGAGAGAGAGAGACATAAGGAAAATGAAAGACAGGAACTGACTGAAGGAAAAGGAAAAAAATATTGCCAAAAAAAGGACGCCAAAAAGAGAGTGAAAGGAACAAAAGGTGATGAAGAGTGAGGTGGAGGAGGGAGAACAATTGGATGGAAGAGGAAGAAGAAGAAGAGGAAGAAGAAGAAGAAGAAGAAGAAAAATAAGAAGAAGAAGTAAAAGAAGAAGAAAAGGAAGAAAAGACATGGAAGAGGAGGAAGAAGAAGAGGAAGAAGAATGAGAAAAAGTAAGAGGAAAATAGGCTTGGAGGGAAGGGAGGAGGAGGAAGAAGAAGGAAAGGGAGCATAACCTCTGATGTCGTGGCCTCAAGGGAGCATTACATTGTTAATAAGTATGATGGAAAGGTTCTCGGAGACTCCTCTTCCTTCCTTCCTCCCTTCCTTCTTTTCTTCCTTTCTTCTTGGTGTTTTCTCTTCCTTATCCCTTCTAACGTTTGTGAATTTCTTGTCTGATAATCTTTTTTTTTTTTGCTCATATTCTCTCTCTCTCTCTCTCTCTCTCTCTCTCTCTCTCTCTCTCTCTCTCTCTCTCTCTCTCTCTCTCTCTCTCTCTTCCATTCTTTCCTCTCCATTCCACTTTCCTTCCTCTCTTTCCACTTCCATCCACCATTCTTCCATTTATTGCAGTTTTTCTTCCTTTGTGTTCCTTTGTATTTTTCCTACTCCTCCTCCTTCTCTTGTTGTTGTTGTTGTTGTTGTTGTTGTTGTTATTGTTGTTGTTGTTGTTGTTGTTGTTGTTGTTGTTGTTGTTGTTGTTCTTCTTCTTCTTCTTCTTCTTCTTCCTCTTCTTCTTCTTCGTCTTCTTCTTCCTCTTCCTCTTCCTCTTCCTCTTCCTCCTCCTTCTCCTCCCACAACCTCCAACGACCCGTGTAACAAGTTCAGGAGCGCCTAAGTTACGTTGTGTTTATTAACGGAACTACTAATATTTGATGGCTCGAGTTTGCGTGCCTACCAGCTTCCTTGTGTGTGTGTGTGTGTGTGTGTGTGTGTGTGTGTGTGTGTGTGTGTGTGTGTGTGTGTGTGTGTGTGTGTGTGTGTGTGTGTGTGTGTGTGTGTGTGCGTGTCTGTGTTGAGTTTTTGCCAGTACAAATCGGCGCAGGGCTGGTGCAGCTGGAGCAAGCGTGTTCCGGCTGTCTGACACGCGTCCAACAGGTTGTGTGAAACATGTAGCCACGTTTTCCCGCCTCGATATCTTGGACGCGGACCAAGTGGGAAGAGGAGCAGGTGGCGGTGGTGGTGGTGGTGGTGGTGGTGGTGGTGGTGGTGGTGTAAAGAAGGTGGAGAAGGAAGAGAAGGAGGAAGTGAAGCTGGGGAGAAGGAGGAGGGAGAAGAAAGAAGATGAAGAAAAACAAGAGTTGGTAGTAGGCAGACGAAGATGAAAACGAGGAGAAGGAGGAGGAGGAGGAAGAAGAAGAGGAGGAAGAGGAGGAGGAGGAGGAGGCCGTGAACGTGGAGGAGTTGAAGGAGAAAGAGGAGAAGGAAGAGGAGGCAGGAAACTAAACTAATGAGACATTCCACCTCTTGTCCTTCTTGTACAGACATCCGAGGAGTCTGCCGCGACCACCATCACCACCACCACCACCACCACCATCATCACTACCACCACCACCACCACAATCTTATTTCACACGAGACCCAATCTTGCTCTCCTCCACTCCTCCCTTTCTCCCTTCCTTATCCTCTTCTCCTTTTACCTTCCTCACTTCCCATCCTCTTCTCCTCCGCCTTTCTTCCTCCCTTCACTCTCCATCCTCCCCTCTCTTCCTCCATCTTCTTCCTCCTTCTTAGCATCAACATCTTCCTCTACATCTTTCTCATCCCCTTTCTGATCATCTCCCTTGTCGTCTACCTACCTCCTCCTCCTTTTCCTCCTCCTCCTCCTCCTCCTCCTCCTCCTCCTCCTCCTCCTCCTCCTCCTCCTCCTCCTCCTCCTGGCTTCCTTTAATGCTTCACCGACACCTTGATCCACTGCTTCTCTCCTTTGCTCCTTCTTTATCTTCCTTTTTCGTCTTTCCTCCTTCACTCCTCCTTTCGCTTTCTCTATCGTCCTCCTCCTCCTCCTCCTCCTCCTCCTCCTCCTCCTCCTCCTCCTCCTCCTCCTCCTCCTCCTCCTCCTCCTCCTCCTCCTCCTCCTCCTCCTCCTCCTCCTCGCTCTCGTCTTCAAGCAGCAATAAGAGAAACAAGACTAAGGTGAAGGAAACGAAGGAGAGTCGGGGAGGAATTCTCATTCACCAAGGCGGAGTCACAGCTAACGGCGGCACGCGAGCCATTGTCGACCTCGCCGGAATGAAATGGAAGCCGGAGGGAAGTTGACCGTCTGGGTGAAGTTAGGTAGGCATACCGGAGACACTTGCTGGGGAGAGAGGGAGGCAGTAGGAAGGTAGGTGGTGGTGGTGGTAGTGGAGGTGGTGGTGGTGGTGAAGGTACTACTGTTGTGAGTAAAGGAAGACTGAAGAGGGAATGAAACGCGAAAGGAGAAGGAAGAATATACGATAATAATGATGGAAGAAGGGAGAAAAGTAGAAGGAAGGAATGAAAGAAGAATATGTAAAGTTTATAAGATTCATCGTGTCCCTATGAACCTTACAAGAACTACCACCACCACCACCACCACCACTACACACGACACCCAGCCTCACATAATTAGGGACACAAAAGGATCAAGCAACACAGAGGCGCGATAGCATTCAGTGTTGGACTGCAGGTAACCTTTGCTATACGTGTATTGTGTTGTGATTAGCATCGAGGGTGTGTGGGACTGATCTAAAGTGTTTAATTGTGAAAGGGGAGCGCTTCTTCAGCAGGCGTTCTTTTGCTTCATAACCCCAGCAGTATATACGAGTGTGTTTTTGCCCTCTCTTCTCCTAGTACACGTTAATCTTTATGGCAACGCTTCGTCTCTCAAGTAATGCTAACAGAAAGTTGATATATACTATATAGGGAAATTAGATGGGTGAGTAAGGAAACACTTTACGGATTCGTTTTATGTGCTAATAACAATAATAAGAATACTAATGAATAAATTAAGTAGACCAATAATGAAACACTTCCAATGATTTGCTTTGTCTCTCTCGCATTGAAAACACGAGAGTCTAACATCTTTTCTTTTCTCTGTAATATATTCCCCCTAATAGTAATAAAAATAACAGATATATAGATAAATTAAATAAATGAAGATTGAAACCCCTCACGGCCTCACATCGTCCCTGCATAACATAAAACACGAGTCTCACAGCAATTCTCTGCCCCTGCACGTGTCTCAGGAGGCTGCGGGGCGAGAGGAGCCTCATTCCATAGAGAACAATGTCGCGCCTCACATTCTCAGAGGACAGCAAGCTTCCCGTCAGCCACCCGATGACAAACTTAGGAGAGAAGAGCGAACCTTACAAGCTGGGATGGTCCTGAAGTGACCCTGAAGTGAACACTGTCCCTGCTGAACACTGTGGCCCAGGACACTGTGGCTCTGCTGAACACCATGTCCTTGATATGAACAGATTATAATGGGCGTTCCATGAAAGCACAACATGGCCGCCTTTCACCACCGAGCATGCTGAGCCTCCATGCACTTTCAGCAAGAGCATTTTATATTTGTTAGTTTATGGGGACTTTATTTCCTTGTTTGTTTGTGGGAGCCTGGCAGCGGCGGCGGCCTGAGCGAGGAAGCCAGTGAGGCCAACACTCGTGCACCCTCGGGACTTCTTTTATGGCCGCGCCGGGACATTAATTCCGATAAGTGGAGTATATTTGGATCTGTAGCGCTCGATTTGTTAGTGGGCGAGGCAGTGGCAGAAGCTGGGCGGGGATGGGGCGTGGCGGGGCGGGGATGGGTGATGGGTAGTGGTAAATGAGGTGAGAATGGAGGTGTAGCTGATGATGATGACGGTAAAACAAGATGAGGTGGAGACAGGGTGATGGAGAAGAGGATGAGGTGAGAATAGGGTTGTGATATACTCGTAGGTGGCAGTGATGAAGGCAGGCAGGGCAGGACGAAGCGGAGACAGGGCAGTGGAGGGCAGGGTTTCAACATGGTAGGGCAGGATGAGGAAAGGTGGATTCAGGGGTACAGTAAGGTTAAAGTGAGGGCAGGAGAAGCGTTAAGGGAAAGCAGGGAAGGACAGGATACAGGGAGGACACAGGACCTATTAAACAGGGAAGAGGAAGGCAAGGCAGGACAGAGCAGGACGGAGAGGAGACAGGACAGGGTTAGGCAGGCTAGGATAGAGAAGAATATAAACAGGGAAGCCAGAGCAGAGAAAGAGCTAGGCAGGGAAGAGGCAACGTGTAAACAGGCAGGGACAGGGCAGGGCGTTGGCGGGGTAAGGCCAGGAGAGCGCAGTTCAGGAAGGGCCAAGGGAGGGGTGGGTTGGCCTGACAAGCACATTAGCGCGGCTGTCATAACATTGTACTAATACGTATCGTCTGACAGTCTTAGCCTCTCTGACTCCTCTTGAAGTGAAATACCAGAGAGAGAGAGAGAGAGAGAGAGAGAGAGAGAGAGAGCATAAGGACATAAGAAAATAAGGAATGCTGTAAGAAGCCATGAGGTCTACACGTGGCAGTCCCTTTATAAAAACATGCCTTTGTTAATATTACCTTCTAAATACCACCGTCATATAGCGATACCTTAATAAACTAGATATAAAAAAAATAATAAAAATAAAGGAAGCTGTGTAAAACTGTCTACCTATGCCAGTGTCAAGCCTTTAGAGATACCACCTTATAAATACCACCTTTAGAGATACCAATACTCAACACCTCAATGAACTCTGTATGTACCGGGACGTGGTTCTCCTTTACCACCTGGGGACTGAGGGACACCAAGCCGCTTTAATGAACTTAGCAGGTGCGGCAGAGATTTATCCTCTTTCCTTCTCTCCCTCCCTTTGCGCTTCCTTGTTCTCCTTCCTTCCTTCCTTCCTTCCTTCCTTCGTTCGTTCGTTCGTCTCATGCTTTCCCTTAGTGTCTCGCCCTCTCGCGCTTTTCCTTGTTTTCCTCTCTTCCACCTTCTTCATCGTGTGTTTTCCTACTAATTATACTCTCCTCTTTTCCGGGATTATTTTAAATTTGTTTTTTGTCTTTCTTTCCTTTTCTTTCCCATTTCCCCATCCTTTTTTTTTTTTGCTGTATATTTTTTTTTTTTTCGTTCTTTTCCTTACTCGTCACGTTTTTTTTTTTCTCTTCATTTCTTCCTCATTTCCTCTTTATTATGTCATCTTATCTCTCTTTTCTCTTTCCCTCTTCCCTCCTCTCCGTTCTGTTCTTCATTTATTTCTCTTCCTCTGTAGTGTATAGACGTACCTCTTTATACCTTCTCATCCACCACCACCACCACCACAACCAGCATCACCTCTTCATCTCTCTCCTCTGCGGAACTTCGAAGCATCATTCATCTCGGAAAGGAGCGAGAGAGACAACACCGAGACGCCACAGGGAATGAGTGCTTTCCTGTGCCTTGTGCTTACCTTGGCCCGTGACCTCCCCCCCCATTCTCTCTTTCTCTCTCTCTCCCTCTCGCCTCGCCTCGCCTCGCCTCGCCCAGCGCCACCCGTGAACTCAAATGCCCCCAAAGCTCTTCCTCTTCTTCCTCCTCCTCCTCCTCCTCCTCCTCGTCCCCTTCTCTCGTCAGTCAAGGGTGTGATAATGTTGACAAAGACTTTATCAAATTAGTCGATGGCTGAATGATGGGCGTGTGCGGTGTTGTGTTAGTGTTTAAGGTTAAGTCTCTCTCTCTCTCTCTCTCTCTCTCTCTCTCTCTCTCTCTCTCTCTCTCTCTCTCTCTCTCTCTCTCTCTCTCTCTCTCTCTCTCTCTCTCATCTCGCCTGTATCAGATAAAAAATAAAAAAAACGAAGAAGAAGAGAAGGAAGCAAGTGAAGGAGGATGACGAAAAGGAAGAGGAGGAAGGGGAGGAGGAGGAGAAGGAGAAGAAGGAGGAGGAGGAACAAGAACAAGAGCAGGAGGAAGAGGAGGAGTAGGAATGTTGAGGAGAGGGGTGTGGGAGGGTGAAAAATGAGGCTGGGAGGGAGGGAGGGAGGAGGGAGGGAGGAGGGTGAGGGTGAAGGAGTAACACTGATGATGCAAAACCTTCTTAGATTTTAGTCTTGTGCCAGTGTCTTCATTCTTGCTTCTCTGCTTCTGTTTTTCTTTTCTTTTTCTTTTTTTCTTCTTTTCTTGTATGTTTTTTTTTTTTTGTGTGTGTGGGTGGGTGTGTGTGTGTCTTGTTGTTGTTGTTGTTGTTGTTGTTGTTGTTGTTGCTGTTGTTACTGTTGCTCTAATTCTTCTTCTTATTATTATTCTTATTCTCCCTTTCCTTCTTTTCCTTTTCTGCTTTCGACTCCACATTACAGTACATCCCTCATCTCTTCTTCCTCTTCCTCCTTCTCCTCGTCATCCTCCTCCTCCTCCTCTTCTTCTTCCTCCTCTTCCACACGTCAGGTCGTCGCCCTCGTCTTCACCACTGCTACTTACAAATATGCATGAGTTGTGGTGCCATTCTTTCACATCTCTCTCTCTCTCTCTCTCTCTCTCTCTCTCTCTCTCTCTCTCTCTCTCTCTCTCTCTCTCTCTCTCTCTCTCTCTCTCTCTCTCTCTCTCTCTCTCTCTCTCTTTTCTTTTTTTCCTTTTTTTTCTGCCGCGCCAAAGAAATGTTTTGCATGAAATTTTACCAGTTTCTCGCGCCGGCCACTCTCCTCCCTCGCAACCTTCCAACAGACACACAGACAGACAGACAGATAGACAGACAGACAGGCAGACAGACACGCACTCGCCGAGCACCCATCCAGCCACCCAGCCAGCCAGCCGCCGTGAAATAAACAGAGTAACATGTGTATTTATTTTTTTTTAACGTTTTCTTCTCCACATTTGTCCTCACGTTCTAATTAAACCTTCGCCATTTCCTGCAACTAAAAATTCCGCTAATGGACGTCGCGGTAAATGGGAAGTTCTGCCTGGCGTCTTAGGAGGAGGAGGAGGAGGAAGAGGAGGAGGAGTAAAAGGTTTCGTTGGGGTAAAGGTGACTGGGAATAAACACCTGCTGATTTTGAAAGATTTTGTCCTCTTTTTTTTTTTGGAGGGTTGGTGGAGAGGGGGAAAGGAATTATTAAAATGAAGGACCAAGAAGATTAAGAAGAAGGCGGCGGAGGAGAAGGAGGAGGTGGTGGTGGTGGTGGTGGTGAAGAATAAGAAATATTTACTAAATTTCGTGTGAGGTACTGCATATTACTCTCTCTCTCTCTCTCTCTCTCTCTCTCTCTCTCTCTCTCTCTCTCTCTCTCTCTCTCTCTCTCTCTCTCTCTCTCTCTCTCTCTCTCTCTCTCTCTCTCTCTCTCTCTCTCTCACACACACACACACACACACACACACACACACACACACCTGGCCGCTGAATATTCCACCTTTTTTGATGAATATTAAACACTGTAGTTTTCATTCCATATACTCGTAAACGTGGATAGTGTACAGCTGCCGGTACTTTTTTTTTTAGTTTCCCTTTTTCCCTTTCTCTTTTTCTTTTCGGCCGCTGGCATTTTGAGCGGCGGTCTGTGTGTGTGTGTGTGTGTGTGTGTGTGTGTGTGTGTGTGTGTGTGTGTGTGTGTGTGTTGATATTTTTGGCTAGCTTCGTTTTGCTTTACATATAATTTTTTTTTATATTTGACTCGTTTTTTTTTGTGTGTGTTTTTTGCTTTTATTTGATATTTTTTTCTATTTTTCCAGCATGTCTGATCTATTTCAATCTTTATTATTATTATTATTATTATTATTATTATTATTATTATTATTATTATTATTATTATTATTATTATTATTATTATTATTATTACTTTCACTGTCAACGGAAAGTCTGTACACACACGCTGACTATATTTGTTTTCCTCTTTTTCCCCATTAATGTTTCGCTTTGTTTTGCTTGGCGGGGTTCCCACAAATGTTAGTGAGCGATGCCGAACATAACATCAGTCCTGAACCAACCATTGTGCGGGATTGTGTTGGCCAGAGCTGTAATTGATGTATCAGAGTACCCTTGTGTAAATGTGTGTGTGTGAGAGAGAGAGAGAGAGAGAGAGAGAGAGAGAGAGAGAGAGAGAGAGAGAGAGAGAGAGAGAGAGAGAGAGAGAGAGAGAGAGAGAGAGAGAGAGAGAGAGAGAGAGAGAGAGAGAGAGAGAGAGACGGCTAGCATGATTTTATATCGAGTACATTTATCAATTTTGTTTTCTCTGTCTAAAATTTTCCTGCCACCACCACCACTACTATTACTACCACCACTACCACCACCACCACCACCACCATAGAACCAATATTCCAAAGCAGTGAAGTGGAACGCGCATGCAGGTTGGAGCACAATACGGGTGTGTGCCCAGTAATTAGCATTGCTATAGCGCAACAGTACAGTGCGTTGTCTTAGGAACAAAGCTGGAAAGGCGAGGCTGAGGTGGTCTGGGAATGTGAGGAGATAGAGCCGAGGAGAATGCTGGAGATAGATCTACCTGGCAGGGGAAGAGAGGAAGACTTAAGAGGAAATGTATTTATGCAGTGAAAGAGGACACGCTTAATGAGGGTGTGACTGTGGGAGGCGTAGAAGACCCAGCAGGATACAGGAAAGAGTGAAAGACCCAAGAGAAATTGTATGAATGCAATGAAAGATATACTATTAGTGGGTGTGACTGGGAAATTCGCAGCAGACCGAGCCCACTGGAGGAGAATGATCCTTTGTGTAGACTCTAAGCGGGAACAGCCGAGAAAAGATAGGAGTTTGGTAGGAAAGCCTGGAAGAAGACCGGCCTAGGCTTGGTTGGGCTTGACGAAGCTTGACGGGGTGTGAATTTGTACCACTACTCCTCACGTGTCTGTGCGTCTCTGACAAGAATAGCCGAAGACAGATATGAGTGTTGGTAGGATAGACTGGTAGAAGACAGGACTGGGCTTGGTGAGGTGTGAGTCTGGCATTATTTATCACGTGTCTTCTCCTTTCTTCTGCAGACGAGTGTGGCCACCGCGGGTGCTTCAACAGGGGCCGGTGCATCGAGGGGCAGTGCAAATGTCCCCGCGGGTTCTACGGCCAGCGATGCCAGTACGGTGAGTGGCTTGTGTTTTGTATTCTGGCGGCGCTTTGGTTGTTAAGTATTCAGGTCCCGCCAGTGTGCTCTTAGTAATTATTGTACTTGTCCTTCGCGGCGCCTCTCGCTGTCTTTCTTCTCTTTCTTTTCTCTTTTTCTTTTCTTTTTTTTCCGATCTCTTGGGATTTTCATGCCGAGTGCTGTTTTTTTTTCTTTATTGTTTCTCCTCTTCTGTTCTCTTTTTCTCCTCTCCTCTCCTCTCTCTCTCTCCTCTCCTCACCTCACCTCTCCTCTCCTCTCCTCTCCTCTCCTCTCCTCTCCTCTCCTCTCCTCTCCTCTCTCTCTTCTGACGTTAAAAAAAAATCTCCTTCATTGATAAAAAGCTACGAAAATTTTACCAGTAGTTACTCAAGGAATCAATAATTAGAAGAATGCACCACTTGAATGAAAACTGTAAATTGCTGCATTCGTACGTTAACTTCATCTACTTTCATTGCCATCTCTTATATTCTCTCGACACACAAATTCCAAGAAACTCGCTTACGTACACCTGATGGTTGCCGCTGCAGGAGCTAAGTGGCTATTACGGGCGCTGATTAAGGAGGTGTGGCGCAGACGGCACTTCTCGGGTTGATAGGACTTCTGCGTGTGAGTGGTGGTAGCGTGGCTCGGTATGAGAGAGAGATCAGATAAGAGTGAATCCAGCTGGCGAGTGGTACTTGTGAAGGAGATGGAGTGGAAGGCGGAGGCAGAGAGCGAGATGGAAAGGTGGACTTGAAACGAGATTGTAAAGAATAGGAGTAATAGATAATGTAATGGACAGGAATAGGTGGGTGGTGAAGATTTGTAGCTACATAGATAGATAGGTAATTAAATAGATAGACAGGAAGATAGATAGATAGATAGATAAGCAGATAGGTAGGTAGGTAGACGGTCAAACAGATAGATAGATAGACAGATACGAGTAAGTAGGTAATTAGGTACAGGTAGGTGGATAGATAGGTAAACAGATAAGTATATTGACAGCAGCCTCCAATATACAACAATGAAAACTAAAGAAGAAAAACATGACATTTACAGAGAGAGAGAGAGAGAGAGAGAGAGAGAGAGAGAGAGAGAGAGAGAGAGAGAGAGAGAGAGAGAGAGAGAGAGAGAGAGAGAGAGAGAGATGGAACACTCACAAGACATTTCAATCATTCCACTACAGTCTAACCTAACAATCACACAAACCATTAAATACACGCACTCTCCTTCAACACCTGACACCTCAAAAAATAAATTAAATAAATAAATAAAAAACGAATTGCGGCGGCGGAGAAGGTGGGTCTGCCGTTTCCCTGCAAGGCACTATTAGGAACCTGTTATCTTTACAAATTTTAGTGCAGTGACAAGGAACTTAACTCAGGCAGCGCTTACACGACTCTTCTCGCCCGGTACTCAGGTCCTCGCTACCACACATGCGAGCAATGATGTAGATATCTAGAGGAGCAGTGTAGAATTTGTAGGATGTCAAAACTCATAGGACCATAATTATTCCGAATTTTCTGCGCTGCACTCCACTACATTCGGAACGCTTTAGTTGACGTCACACGGGTTTTGAAAGATGTTTTTATAGTTCTAGTGACAGATTATTAGTATTTTTACATTATTAACAGGAGATACACTCTTGAGAATCCGGCTAATTATCTCTGTGGCCTTGGAAAAATAGTCGTGGTGGGAGAGCGGTGTTTTTGAATGCAGGCTTTTATCTTTTCACTGTTGCCACATCTTTGTTTGATCACTAACCACTCCGAAACATCTTTTCTTGTTCTACAGCCACTTGTAAACATTGTACTGGGTAAAAAATTGCAAAATCTATTCCCTTTAATGTCCTTCTTTCTTGGAGATGCTCATAAATTTTCATACATTCCTTCTAGTGCTGATAATTGTTGCATATCGCACTGAAAGAGTTAAGGAAATAATATGAATGTGACTTACTTTTCTACGCCCCGCTAATTTTCCTCTTCCTCCTCCTCCTCCTCCTCCTCCTCCTCCTCCTCCTCCTCCTCCTCCTCCTCCTCCTCCTCGTACTCCTCTTCTCTCCAGTTTATCAAGTTTGTCCCGAAGATTAAAGAATTTAGTAGTCTGAGCATAATCTTTTAGGTATCAGTGTGTCTGCGTGTGTCGGGGGATGGGAGGAAAGGAACAAGTGAACTGCGACAGAAGTTGAAAGATAGCCAGTGGGAATTGTGACCCTCGGGAGAGAGAGAGAGAGAGAGAGAGAGAGAGAGAGAGAGAGAGAGAGAGAGAGAGAGAGAGAGAGAGAGAGAGAGAGAGAGAGAGAGACAGGGAAACGGCGCTCCTAAAAAGGTTAAGAAGCGCCGCCCTGGGCCATCTCGGGTCCTCTATGGCCTATTATGGGGTTATGTCGCCGCTGGATCCACTCTTGACCCCCACCCCCTGTACCGTCCTGTGTCACCCCCAACCATCCAGCACCTCCATCCCAGCGCCTCCTTTCCTGCGACTATCAGTGAACGCGGCGCTGCTCGCTTCTCGGGTGCGCTGCCTGATGTGGTAATGCCTGCCACTGACCTAGTAAATGCTGAATTACCGCCACCTGACCACCATTAGGTAACAGCAGATGTTGATACAGCTCGCGAGTAAATCATTTAGCGGTTCACTTCTCCGCTGCGTCTAGCCAATTTCCTTCTTTCCTTCCTTCCTTTCTTCCTTCGTGTTCTCTTTAGTTGCCAAGTCTTACGTACCGAGCGGTCTGTCTGTCTTACTCTCTCTCTCTCTCTTTCTCTCTCTCTCTCTCTATCTCTCTCTCTCTCATATCTATTGATGATGATGATGATGGAAATGATAATAATGATGTTCTCTCTAATCATTTATCTTCATCGGTTTTTTTCCTTTTTTTTTTTTTTTCTCTCTCTCTCTCTCTCTCTCCTTCATGTTGCTAGTCCAGTTTTTATTTTCCTCGCTTTCCTCGTGTCTTGTTTGTAGATCTTGTTCTGATTTACACCGCCATCAGTTATGCTTCTTTCCTCCCTTCTTTATTTATCTCCGCCAGACGAGTATTTTTTTCGGCTTGTGTTTCGTGTGGCAGCAATAGGTTTATGTTGTATTCATTCCTGCTGCAGTAAAATATAAAGGGCGATATTGATTTGTTGATTTGCTTCAGTGTATGTTTTATATCCTCGTGTTTCGCTTTGTTTGTTTTGATGGCTGGCAGCGAGCAGAGAGAGGGAGAGAGTGAGGGAAGAGGAGAGGAGTGGAGAGAAGAGAAGAGAGGAAAGGAGAATACACACACACACACACACACACACACACACACACACACACACACACACACACACACACACACACACACACACACACACACACACACACACACACACACACACACACACACACACACACACACACACACACACACACACACACACACACACACACACACACACACACACACACACACACACACACACACACACACACACAGGCAGCAATCAGTACAGCCATAAATTAAGCAAGTTATCTTCAGTTAATCTGTAGCACGGCAACAGCTCCCGTTCTGTGCCTCTCTGTCTCCCTCCTTCACTCCCTCCTGCGCTCCTCCTCTTCTTCCACTCCTTTCTCCCTCCTTCCGACTTTTCCTTCTTCTCTCCCTCTGTCTTAGCCAATCCTATATCGATTTACCTCGTTCTGAGCTCAAATAGACTCACAAAAATAGGGAAGGTTATGGTAGATGAGTAGTAGTAGTAGTAGTAGTAGTAGTAGTTGTTGTTGTTGTTGTTGTTGTTGTTGTTGTTGTCGTAGCAGTAGATAATTAACGAAAAAAAAAGAAGAAATAAAACCACAAAGCAGAAAATAATGTTAAAGAAAGCAACACAAAGCACACAGGCTCACTTCTCCCTTTCCTCATTCGTTCCCTCAATCATTCATGTCGTGGACCACCGCTGCTTCGATTCCGCAAATAAGCCAAAGGAAGAAAAACAGCAACAGCGGGACCGCGGAACCTTAACGAGCCATGAAAAATAATTCATTGCCGCATTAAACTGATTAAATGTCCAGCAATTGGCGTAGGATGACTCGTCGTAACCTTGAACTCTTTGTTATTACCTGTCATTACCTGGGCCTCGATCCGACAGGTGTGTGTGTGTGTGTGTGTGTGTGTGTGTGTGTGTGTGTGTGTGTGTGTGTGTGTGTGTGTGTGTGTGTGTTTGTGTGTGTGTAAACGATAAGTACAGTAAAATCCCTCTCATCCGGCATTCGAGTATCTGGCAGCTTCAAGTATCCGGCACATTTTTCCCCGAGCCTTAAAATCAATAAAAAATCAATGTGTACTCATAAAATCGATTGAAATTCCCGCGCAAGGCATACTTTGTCCTTCGCCACCAGAGCGCACTGCTTCGCGCCACCCGCGGCCCACTGCACTGTGTTTACTCAGTGACTCAGTCCCGCGTGTACACTGTTTATCGCCTGACACCTTCATCATGCCTAAAGTTGTAGAAAAGAGGAAGCGTGTTGTGCTTACACTTAAGCAGAAGGTAGACATTTGTCGACGATTAGAGAGAGGTGAAAGCAGGCAGCAACTAATGGCAGAATATGGTGTGGGCTCATCAACTATTTACGACATTAAATCCCAAACGAAAAAGTTGCGGGATTACATGAAAGCCACCGACACCCCAAAGGCAGCGGAAAACCGTCACACACTGCAGTATCATCGTGGTGAAATGATGGACAAAGTGTTATATGGGTGGTTCAGCTTGAAAAGGTCAGAAGGAGTCACAATTACAGGCCCAATGCTACAACTGTGTTGGTGAGTGTGAGGTGGCAGCGCGGGTGGCGACGCGCGGCACGGCGATCAGCTGATCTTTGTTATGTAAGATGCGTGAGTGTAGGGTGGTGATTGTGGACATAATTTCACTTCTATTCAAGTATCCGGCAATATTCAAGTATCCGGCATGTCGGCGGTCCCGTTGATGCCGGATAAGAGGGATTTTACTGTAGATATTTGGCTGGGTGGTTAGATAGGTGTGTGTGGATAGATAGATGCATTGAAGGGTGGATAAATAGATGGGTGGATGAAGTGATATGTGGATGGAAGGATGAGTAAGTGGGATGATTGGATGGGTGGAAGGATGGAAGAATGGTAGATGTGTGGGTAGCTGGGTGGATGGGCGTTTCAATGCATGGTAGGTGGATGAGAGGGTGAATGGTTGTGTGGATAGATGGGTGGGTGGGTGTGTGGATGAGTGGATGTGTTGGTGGACTGAATGAATGGGTGGGTGAGTGGACGAATGAATGGACAGATGGGAATCAATAGCTGAATGTGTGGGTGGATAAATGGATTGGTGGCTGGCTGAGTGGTTGAGTGGATGGGTGGATGTGGCTGAGTAAGTAGATGGATACCTTGGTGGACATTGTATTAGTGTGTGCGGAATCCACATACTGCCTGTAGTCCAGAAATCTGAATCTAGAGACAATTTGGCGACCAGGTAGTGTGTGTACCAAGTGTCTCGAGTACCAGACGTCCTGATACCTATTTCCACTCTGGCCGATCTCTCTTAAGGATCATTTAACCTGAGTACCGTCCGCCCCAGTACCAAGTGACTAGTTCCCGAGTAGGTATTGCTGGCTTGTTTTCTGGGTGACAGTTTACCTGAAATAGTTGATCTAGTGGTGCAGGAAAATATAAATTAAGCAAAAGTAGTAGTAGTTCATCTCTCTCTCTCTCTCTCTCTCTCTCTCTCTCTCTCTCTCTCTCTCTCTCTCTCTCTCTCTCTCTCTCTCTCTCTCTCTCTCTCTCTCTCTCTCTCTCTCAAGACCAACGTGAAATGAAACGAAAGGAATGAAAGGAAAAGAAACCAGGTCAAGAATTTGTGAAGAAAAAATGTTAGAAAGGATGAATGAGAGAGAGAGAGAGAGAGAGAGAGAGAGAGAGAGAGAGAGAGAGAGAGAGAGAGAGAGAGAGAGAGAGAGAGAGAGAGAGAGAGATGCGCAGGACGTTAGGCGGAGGAGAGAATTGCGTAAGACTGAGAGAAGAAAAACACAGATTGACTCAAACGCAATCAGTTAATTATTCAAAGCAAGTGAGGGAAGAACAGCCGCCATTGTGAGAGAGAGAGAGAGAGAGAGAGAGAGAGAGAGAGAGAGAGAGAGAGAGAGAGAGAGAGAGAGAGAGAGAGAGAGAGAGAGAGAGAGAGAGAGAGAGAGAGAGATGAGGGTGATCCAGACAGTTACACAGAGAAAAGCAGAAGATAAAAGACGAATTCTGGTGATAAGAGAGAGAGAGAGAGAGAGAGAGAGAGAGAGAGAGAGAGAGAGAGAGAGAGAGAGAGAGAGAGAGAGAGAGAGAGAGAGAGAGAGAGAGAGAGAGAGAGAGAGAGAAGGACGAAACACACCCACACAATGCACGTAAATCAAAGCAAGACCAGTATTCTGAATCCCTTTGCTGTCTCA
>NC_087192.1:8642500-8742500 GCF_035594125.1 Scylla paramamosain
CTGCGGTGGTGAGTAATGACCACAGCACCTCCACTTCATTCAAAAGGCTCTACTTGAAGTTACACGGGTTTTTTAAGGACGTCTTTCTCCTTTTGTGGTTCTAGTGACAGATGAAGAAGACTTTTACATTATTAACAGGTAAAACACTTGGGAATTCGGTTAATTATCTCTGTGCCTTGGAAGAAAGTCGTGGTGACAGAGCAAACTGTTTCAGAACACTGGCCTAAGACACGTTAGGTAAGACACGTCCTTGTTTTGCTTCGCCTTGTCCTCTTCTTTGTGTTTTCCTTATCAATTTTTAGTCGTAATTTTTTTTCACGCTTTTTTTCCAGTTAGATAAAGCATGTCCTTACTCTCCTCTCCTTGTCCCGCCCTCTTCCTTATGTTCTCGTCCCTCTCTTCATTTTTTGTCGTCATTTTCATTCTTGTGCTGATCCTTCGCCTCTTTCTCCTTCTCGTTCTCCTCCATTTCGTTATATTTTTTTTTATTGATATTTCTTTCTTTTTTTTTTCGTTTTTTTGGATCTCTTCGTCTTTCTCGTTCTCCTTAGTCTTCTCTTACTCCTCCCTTCTTTCTCCTCTTCCTTCTCCTCTTCCTCCTTTTCGCCTTCGGTCCTCTTATTCTTCGTCTCCTCTTACTCGTCTTCCTTCCCTCCTCCTCGTCCTTCTCCTCTTTGCGTTTCTCGTCTCTCGCCTCTTCCTCCTCCTCCTCGTCTTTTTTGCTCTTCCACCTCTTCTTCATCCTCCTCTTCATTTTTTCGTCTTCGTCCCTCTGGTTCGTGGCCTCCTCCTCCTCCTCCTCCTCCTCCTCCTCCTCCTCCTCCTCCTCCTCCTCCTCCTCCTAAGTTTCCTGCGGTGGCCGAGAGAGTTCCAAGAAAACACGTCCACTCTCTTTCCTTTCCCTGTGTTGCTTTGTTCCTCGACCGCTCTTTCCTTCTCCTCCTCCTCCTCCTCCTCCTCCTCCTCCTCCTCCTCCTCCTCCTCCTCCTCTTCTTCTTCTTCTTCCTCTCTCGACTAACTCTTCTTCCCTCAGGCTATCTTCATTTTTCTTTTATTTATTTATTTATTTTTTTCTTAATGTTGCACCATACTTTGTTTTTCTGTCTCTTGCTCAAACGGAGGAACTCTGGTGAAAGCTCATTAGGTAGTGATGCATCAAAAATAATGTATAATTCACAGTGTACTTGATTCATTTTTCATTAAGATAGTGTCCTCTCTCTCTCTCTCTCTCTCTCTCTCTCTCTCTCTCTCTCTCTCTCTCTCTCTCTCTCTCTCTCTCTCTCTCTCTCTCTCTCTCTCTCTCTCTCTCTCTCTCTCTCTCTCTCTCTCTCTCTCTCTCTCTCTCTCTCTCTCTCTCTCTCTCTCTCTCTCTCTCTCTCTCTCTCTCAGTGGTCACGAATAATAGATAACACGAAACCTGTTTTGTACTTAAGGTTCGTGTGTCTTTTTTTTTTCAGTCGCTATAAATAAAAGATGAAAATAAAACCTGCCTTGTGCTCAGGTCCATCTGTCTACTTTTTTTTTTATTCTTCGTCCTTTTGTTTTTCTTTTTGTCTCTCTTTTCTTTCTTTCTTTTTTTTTTTCCTTCTCGTCGTCGTCCTGTTTCCTTTGATAGCCACACGAGCAGGGAGGAGAAGTGTTGCCACATCCACACCTGAAACGCACGCAATACTCCTCTCCACTCCTTTCCACTCTACTCCAGCCCACTTATCCCCCTTCATCTTTTATTCAGTTGCAAGTCAAGGGAAAAAAAATCATCCAAACACGTACTGCTGGAAACAAAAACCTCATATTCATTACTGCAGATATTCTTTTATTCAGTTATAAGTAAAATAAATAAATGTAGATGAATAAATTGATAGATAAATAAACAGATAAATGAACACGTACTACATGAAGCAGTAATAATTCAACTTAACCCAATTCACGTCATAATTGTAAGAGACTTTAATACAAAAGCAGTGATAAGAATTAATACCGTGTTACTGAAAGAGCTGTGTCCTTGACTGACCTCCTTCAAACATTAAGGAAAACAAATAAAAGAAAAGAAAAAAAAGCACGACAAATGGGTCTTTTTAACCACCAGCAGTTCAAGAAATATTGGCGAATCAAGGCAGCTGGGCCATTAAATTAACGTGGTCATGTGGCGGAGTAATTTATGTACACTTTCAACAGCGGCGAGATGGTTTTGTCCTCCAGAGGTTAGAGATTAAGTACCTTTTTGTTATGTATGGCTGAAGTGCTTATGTTTGCATCCAGTGTCCAGTGTCAAACAATTACGTGTGAGGAAAATATTAAGGTGGGTCTTTCATCAGATGTTAAGCAGGTGGTTAATTCGGTCAGGTAGTTTATGTTGTGATTATCTTTTTATTTCAAGCAGCAGAGCAGAGGAAGACTTCTGGGGCGAGTCTTCCTTTCACCAACTGTTATGTACGTAGTTAGTCTGGTCAGGTTGTCTCTGTCAAGAAGTAGTATAGAGAAGGTTACCGAGTTGTGCATTTCACCAAATATTACGTTACTCGGTTAGTTTGGTCAGGTTGTCTATGTCATGATTAAGTCTCTTCTCATTCCAAGCAGCAGAACAGAGGAAGGATACTAAGGCGAGTCTTCCTCCCCAGATGTGGACGAGTGTGAAGTGAACAACGGCGACTGTTCACACGAATGTCTCAACACTCAAGGGTCTTACCTGTGTCGCTGCCCGCCCGGCCGCTACCTCCTGCCCGATGGAAGGACGTGTACAGGTGAGAATGATAAAAATTATGTAGAACAGGAAAGGAATAACTTAAAGAGGTGCCGTACTCAATCGTGAGCGTTGGTGTAGGCAGACAGCTCCACCCTTCCTGGTGCTAGGCATATGGAATAGGATCGGTTCCTTTCCTCGCCAAGGTATAAAAAATTCAACCGAAGTGATGAAGTGGTAAAGGTCATAGCGAGAACGCTTGATATGCGGGTAAAGTATGTATGTTGTGCAGAGCGACTGTTAAATGTGAGCTTATTGTCTTCTTGCAGCTTCCCTCATGTTACCTTGTTCTCTTCAGGCACAGACACTTGCAAGGCGAGGAACGGCGGCTGCCACCACATCTGCCACGACGACGACGACGGCAGTGTTACCTGTTCCTGCCGCCAGGGGTGAGTACTGACGCCCCAGCTGCTGGGTGTCTGGTGGCTGGCACACACACACACACACACACACACACACACACACACACACACACACACACACACACACACACACACACACACACACACACACACACACACACACACACACATGTCATCGTAGGTGGGGGCGGGGGATGAGTCTCGGATCATTGGCACAGATAACGCGGCATCGGGCGGGCCGCGGCAGGAAAGAATATGCCACTCAGGATTTTATCTGTGAAGTTTCACCGCGAGCGTCTCGCGTTGGGGTCTTGAGGCAAATTCTCCGCGGAAGACTCAACGACCCAAACTTGGGAAATAAAATAACGAACAGCACATTCCCTGCTGCAGCCCCCAGCATTATCAGCACAGTCCAGCACTCCCACCACAGTCCAGCACTCTCAGCACAGTCCAGCACTCTCAGCACAGTCCAGCATTATCAGCATAGTCCAGCACTGCCAGCACAGTCCAGCACTACCAGCACAGTTCAGCACTTCCAGCACAGTCCAGCGCTCCCAGCACAGTCCAGCGCTCCCAGCACAGTTCAGCACTTCCAGCACAGTCCAGCGCTCCCAGCACAGTCCAGCGCTCCCAGCACAGTCCAGCACTTCCAGCACAGTCCAGCGCTCACAGCGCAGTCCAGCACTCCCAGCACAAGCACAGTCCAGCAGAGCGGGCTGAGGGGCGAAGCCACCCTCCTGGTTTTGCAGCACCAAGGATAAAAATTTTTCTTTCATCAAATGATAATAGTGATGAAAATTGAAAGAGCTTCCTGGTATCTGATTGCACCATTAAAATTCGTGGGGGTGAATTTAACATTTCATTTAACATCAAAGCCACTTTTATGAAACTGAATGGTAAATTGAACACGAA
This sequence comes from Scylla paramamosain, assembly GCF_035594125.1. Taxonomy (NCBI): domain Eukaryota; kingdom Metazoa; phylum Arthropoda; class Malacostraca; order Decapoda; family Portunidae; genus Scylla; species Scylla paramamosain. The sequence goes on from NC_087192.1 coordinate 8,646,515, forward strand.
CATTCTGGTGTAGCACAAAGGAAAGTAATTTTTATGAGAAGTCATGCAAGATTTTGCAAACGTTATTTTATACATTACAAAGTAATCCAACAAAATGTTTAATTGGTCTCCTGTTTGTCAAGCGGGTTTTATAACACTACACAAATGATGATCAGAAAGCCGCTGTGGATCCTCACAAAGTATCTCTCAGTTTTCCTTTCATTCTTTCCGGCGCGGCACTCGAGCCATTACGCTGCCGGGGACCACAATGCTTTGGGGGACTGGGAGCCACGCCCGCCCATTAGGCGCCGCAGTGTCAAGTGCCTCCACCTCTCAGCGGCGGGAGGCGAGGTGAGATTCACACAAAGCCTGGGAAAGAATGAAATTCAGAGGATGACGCCTCAAAGCGGAGGACGTGCTGAGTGGGGCGCCGCGCCTTCCATTACCACTCTGGCATGGTGGAACAGAAAATCCATATTGAGGAAGTACTTCATTAGGTAGCTCAGCACCGCATCACTGCCGATCACACCGCCATGTTAGCGGAAGGGCGAGGCATCCAAACATTCCCTGTTCTCGCAATCAGGCAATCAGAACAAGCAAGTCTTAACAAGGGACCAGATTGCCGTGTTCATGCTGCCCCCTCTCCCCCTCTCCCTCTTCCCCTCCCCCAAGTTCCTGTCTTTTCCCTCTGCTCCCGTCTGCTTCCTCTGCTCCCGTCTGCTTTCCTTCCAATCCCCCTCCACTCTCCGCCACCCCCGCTCATCTGCCGCCCGGAGGTCTTGCAGTGCAATCCCGTGTTTTATTTCCTGCCTCTTGCGTCCAGATCCCTCATTGTTTAAGCTGAAACGATCCCGGTTATTAACGTGTGTGTGTGTGTGTGTGTGTGTGTGTGTGTGTGTGTGTGTGTGTGTGTGTGTGTGTGTGTGTGTGTGTGTGCGTGTGTGTGTGTGTGTGTGTGTGTGTGTGTGATGTGAAGAGTGTTTCCTCACTTCATCAAACCCAAGAATCCTGAGTTAGATGGACTGACTGGGACGGCGGGTTGATGGTAACACACACATACACACACACACACACACACACACACACACACACACACACACACACACACACACACACACACACACACACACACACACACACACACACACACGCACACGCACACACACGCGTTAATAATGCACCACGAAGCCAAAAAGGATCAACTAGAAACGTCCAGAATGGAACTGATATAAATATTAATCTAGCACTGTAAGCGACGGAGACTAAGAAGACAGAGAGAGAGAGAGAGAGAGAGAGAGGAGAGAGAGAGGAGAAGAGAGAGAGAGAGAGAGAGAGGAGGAGAGAGAGAGAGAGAGAGAGAGACTGGAGGGGTGTGGGGCTTGAAAGCGTACGGGCCGCCGACCTTTTCTCCTCCACGCCCTTTAACAAATCCTTTCTTTCCTCCGCTTCCCCTCAACGCTCCTTTCCCCAGCGAGCCAGAAAAGAGCCACGTAAACAAGCTACGTCAAGAGCCCAAGATTAACTCCGCTCCGTCTTTCAGTTTCTTTGATTTTCCCTTCTGCTTTCAGTTCTTAGCTGCGTGGCTGAGTGAGTGTGGAAGGACTGGTGGTGGGTGGTGGTTGGTGGTGGTTGAGGATGTGGTGGTATGCTTGTGTGTGTGTGTGCTGTGGTGTTTTCATGGTAGTGTATTGGTGTCTTGGTACTGTAGTTTATCATGCGGCAGTGGTGCTGCTTTGATTGGATGCTGAGTGGTGTTGTGTATTGTTGAGGTGGGAAGTGGTGTTATCAAGGTCCTGTAGTCATAGCTGTGGTGTAGGGATATTTATTCCTGCGGTGTAGGTGGTGGTGGTATGGGTGTTGTGGTTCGACTGTGGAGTACCTAATCTTGTTGTTTTGGTGGTGACACAGGTACAGGCTGGCCCGTGACCGCCGCACCTGCCTGGCGGACGACCCGTGTGAGGTGAACAACGGCGGGTGTCAGGACCAGTGCCAGGCTGACAGAGGTCGTGCCCAATGCTCCTGCCGTCCAGGATTCACCTTGGCAGACGACCAAGTGTCCTGCGTCTGACGGAGGATGAGTGCCAGCAGCCTGGCATCTGCAGCCAGCAGTGCCACAACACGTGGGGATCCTACCAGTGCCTCTGTGACTCCGGCTACCAGCTTGGCACTGACCAGACCTCCTGCTACAGTAAGTGTTCGCCTCCTCACCTCGCCTCACCTTCTCTGGTCTCAGTGTTGTCACCTCATACTTGTGTCTTACTTTTGCCTCATTGTCGCTGGTGTCTTCACTTCCACCATTGAGTTTTCCTTCCTCGGTATAATCGTACCCTTCATCTTTAATCATATTATTTTTTTAACCAAGACATTCTCACCTGTGAATTTTACACCTGCCTCATCATCGTTGGCGTCTTCATCCTCAACATCCGAATCTTTTTCTTCTTCTTTTGTTATATTCCTATTAATTATTATTCCCAAACATGTCACATTCATTCTTAGCCCTCACTGTCTACTCCCGACCTTCGTTATGAGGGGAACGTGACGCATCGCCTCCTTCCCGCAGTGATCGATATGGAGGTGATAAACTACTGCCTCGAGAACAACGGCGGGTGTCAACACATGTGCGAGCACGGCCCCTATGGTCCCATCTGCTCCTGCCACCAAGGATACCAACTCAAGGCCGACGACCAATCCTGCGAGGTAACCAGAGGCTCAGGAATCACTTGTCTTGTGCCTGATCTTTTATCCACACTATATATGATGTAAATGGAGTGTTAAGGTAATGGAATAGCAGTCCAGGGGTGGTAAGAGATAACAAGGTAGACAGAAAACTGGTTGAAGGATAGATAAAGTGTTAGAGTAATGGGATATCAGTCCAGGGGTGGTAAGAGAAAACAAGGTAGAGAGTGAGAAGGAGGACTGAGATCACTTCTGCTGGGGTTGGGAGTGGAATAAACTTGTAGGTGATATAGAGAGAGAGACAGAGACGAGTGGAGAATGCTGAAAGATTCCTTGTGTTCTGTAGTAACACTGGCTGGTAATACTGTGTCCAGCCATCGAATTAACCACGTTTTATCTGTACCTCATAATGACGAGTCTTTTCATTTCTCCAACCTGAGGATGAGGACGAGAAAGCAAGGCAGACAGAGAGGTGGCTGATGATAATGAGGTGCTAATTCTACTTACTTAATCCTGGGGGATAAATAGTTGTGTTCCTGTCATCGAAGTAAAAATGAGTAAACTTAGGCTGAGGTGTGGACTGGGATAGCCATGTGTGCTGCGGTCATCGGTGTCACCACATTTTGTTTCTACATACATGACTTATTTTACATAAGAACATAAGATCGTAAGAAGTAAGGGAAGCTGCAAGAAAGCCATGAGGCCTACACGTGGCAGTCCCTGTATGAAATATACCTACCTATTTCCACCTATCGTCCCCCATCCATAAATCTGTCTAATCTTCTCTTAAAGTTCCCCATTGACTCAGCACCAACAACTTGATTACTGAGTCCGTTCCATTCATCTACCACTCTGTTTGAGAACCAACTCCTCCCTATCTCTTTTTAAACATAAATTTTCAAGCTTGAAACCCGTTATTTCTTGTTCTGTCCTGGTTACTGACCCTAAACATCTCCCCCACCCGAGGACGAGGACGAGTGCGCTGCGGAGAGCCACGACTGCCATCAGGAGTGCATCAACACGGAAGGGAGCTACGCCTGCACCTGCACCTCCGGCTTCACACTCAACGAGGACTCCCACACATGCACAGGTACGCTCACCTTCAACTAATCCTCAGCCTCAGCCAAGAGTAATCTCACTGTCTAGCCTCGTATGTGCGTTTCTGCTGGCAGACTCTTATACTATATTCGTAAATTGTCTTTCTTTCTTCTTCATCCTCGTGCTCAAAATTGAACTTCGAAAGAAAAGCATCAAAATACCTACGGGACTAAATTGGTCAGCTTGCTGTTAGATTTTCCTTTTTGATTGACTTTTTGGGCAAATCTTGAGTGGGTGTTTCTCTTCTCTCTCTCTCTCTCTCTCTCTCTCTCCTCCTCTCGTCTCGTCTCTCTCTCTCTCTCTCTCTCTCTCTCTCTCTCTCTCCTCTCTCCTCTCTCTCCTCTCTCTCTCTCTCTCTCTCTCTCTCTCTCTCTCTCTCTCTCTCTCTCTCCTCTCTCTCTCTCTCTGTCGATACCTAAAATAGACAAATATAATCAGTGAATACTCCCGTCACGTACTTAGTAACTCCACATAATATTCTTCCACGTAATATTCTGTCAGTTCTGTCTTCTCCTTTACTCTGCCGCGCTCCAAAGACCCATCTGCTCTGTTCTACCTGCTCTGTCTTCGTTCCCGTAGCGCAGCGTTACAAAGACTCTGTATGTTCTCTTCTGTTCTGGCTTGATTCTTGCTCTTCATCGCTTCAAAAGCCCGTTTACTTTATTTCTTCCGTCTATTCTGCTTCCTCTCCTACTGTGCCGCGTTCCATAGACCCGTCTGCTCTGTCTGTTCTCGCTTATGTTGGCGGTGGAGAGGTGGAGGAAGCTGTCGAGGCGCCGTGTGGGTGAATACAGTACGTGCTTTTGTTTTCGCAGACGTGGACGAGTGCGCCATGGAGAACGGAGGGTGTGAGCAGGACTGTGGCCAACACGCCGGGCTCCTACGGTGTGTTCCTGCGGCCCAGGGTTACGTCCTCGTCGAACATACAGACTGTGATAGTGAGTTCTGTGACTGCCGCTTTTCTCTTTAATATTTCTCCACTGTTATTTTTTATTCTGAAAATTTTCACTATTTAATTGTTTTTCTTGGTATTTTCTCGATGTTTTCTCCACGTTTTTTTTTTTTTTTTTACCTCCTTGTTACTTTATTTCTCATTTACTTATCATTCTCATTCTTAAGTCTTTTTTCGGCATTTTTCTCTATTTCGTTCAGCCTTTTCTCAGAATACTCATATTTTCAGCACTCTCTCTTATCAGTATTTTATTTGCAGCACTTTCTTTTTCCGCTGGGAATGAGAAGACTACTTATAAATCCTTGAATGTGGCACCTTATGCATTAAAACCTTTACTTGTGTTCAAGAGTGAATTTTTCGCTGTAGAAATATATACAATGCTATTGATGATCAAAGTTATAAGATGTCAAGTGCGTTATCTCATTAATTACTTTCTTTTGCCTGTGCGCTCTTTTTAAACTCGAAGTAAATAAATAGAGAAATAAGCGTTAAGCATTTATCTAATACTGTTAGTGATGAAGACATCAGCGTGGTAAGTATTCACTATCCTTGCATTAAGAAAACTTCACCATTATCGTCCTCAATATATTTTTAAGTCACTTCATCTTTAAAAGAATAATATTAATCATGAATAAAATAACAACGCGCTCTAAACACTGAACTAATATAGCGAGTGATGAAGACTATAAGCGAAGTAAATATTTAATATCTATGCTTAGACTTGATAAAGAAACAGGGGCGCTATCTCTCTCGGGGATCGTTAAGTCACTTGGCACTGACGGAACCTTCCCTCGAGCTTGACAGAAACTCATTTAAACCACCCATCTTCACTAAACCTTCCTGGTTTATCCTCCTCCACCACAAAAAAAACACTAACTGGCACCTTGATATTATTACTTCATTGCCAAGACCGCTGTGGTGAATCAGGTTAACCCTTCACTTGATAATGACAATATGACGCCTGTGACTTCATTTCAACACAGAAAGCTTAAACTAGGCAGAAGCACTTACAGCTTCAGACACCATCCAGTTGATATGACAATATGGCGCCGGTTATTTCATTTCATCACAATCTTAACAAGGCAGAAATGCTTAAGAGCTTCAGGCACCTGGACATTTGAACCGTCCAACTACTCCTGTTAAGCGCAGTTCTTTCGAATTCTCGCGCAAAAAGTTAGCTCAGGACAGTTAAGTAGTCTGTGCCCGCCAACCTGATTTTTGTCGCCCTCCCCTCACGCAGCCAGCCAGCCAGCCGTACGTGGCACAGGGCCCCTTTTCACTCATGCGTAAGTTATGCATTGAGGTTCTTAAAGCGTGTCAGTCCTGGTTTAGATGGACAGGAAAGGAGGTCAGCTCATTAACTCTATCTTAAGTCTGTGTCTGTGGCTCCGATGGTGTGTGTGGGTGTCGGCATAATTAATTTCTGCGTCTTCTCTGTGTGACTGAGAGAGAGAGAGAGAGGGGGAGGGGCAAGAGAAGTGTAAACCTTAAATATCTACGTGCATTCACCTATTGACTCTTCTTTTCGTGCCCCTAGGACTTGTTTATGTAGAGGATGAAGAATTTTCCTGTTGGCAATGTCTCTTCAAAACTTACTGTCTGATGGCACATGAATGCTACTGTGGGGAAAATTTTGTGAGTGAGTGTTTACAGATTTCGAGGAAGTAACTTTTCCTTTCTTTTCCTTCCAAGTTTGATGAGTTTTTGATTGAACTGCAAACTGTTTTCCTCGCAAACAATGCTTTTTGGGATGATGAGGTGTGTGTGTTGTGTGTGTGTGTGTGTGTGTGTGTGTGTGTGTTGTGTGTGTGTGTGTGTGTGTGTGTGTGTGTGTGTGTGTCGTGTTGTGTGTGTGTGTGTGTGTGTGTGTGTGTGTGTGTGTTTGTGAGTCAGGGTCAGTAAGAGCGAGGGATATTTCTTCAATAAACGATTTGAAATATTTATCACGAGTACAGTTTAGTTATCCACGACATACCAGTTTCTCTCTCTCTCTCTCTCTCTCTCTCTCTCTCTCTCTCTCTCTCCTCTCTCTCTCTCTCTCCTCTCTCTCGTCTCTCTCTCTCCTCTCTCTCTCTCTCTCTCTCTCTCTCTCACATTACAAAAGCGTTATCTGTTCTCAGAGCTGCTTTACCTATTACCAAACTCTTCACTAATCCTCATATACTCGTAGTGTCACATTGTTGTTTTAATGCAAGCGTGAAACCAAAGCTTCCTATACATGAAGTCTTTTAGCAAAACCCTGGAGTAGTGGACCTGAGACCTACCATTCTCCTCTTCTTATTCAAGCAATATCTTACACATTCAGATCGGAATGTCATAAAAAAAAAAACGTTAATATTTTCATGGATATTTTTTTTTCTCTCTCGCTATGCTCGGAAAGGCCGCTTTGCCGTACGTTTTGCTGGGAATTATTTCATAACTTCACTATTTGCAAAGCGCTGGGTAGTGAAAATGGCGGTGATTATTAAAGCAGCTGAACGGAAAGAAATGCTGCTCAGTTTCACCCTTCCTGTTAACTCAAATCTTTCGACTTCCACTACTACACTCGCCCACAGCAAAGAAACACATGAAAATAAGAAAATAAGGGAAGCTGCAAGAAGCCGTCAGGCCTACACGCGGCAGGTTCTTCATGAAACCTGCCTACGTACATCCACCTACTATCCCCATCCATAAAGTTGTCTAACCTTCTTTTCAAGCTCCCTGATGACTCAGCACTAACACCCTGATTACTGAACAAAACTACCACTTTATCTGAGACCCAAAAGAAGGGCTAGACAATTCCATCGTCCCTGTTAACTTCAGTCTTGCAACTTCCATTCCAACACTCCACCACAGCGAAGCAAAATAAGTGCTACACAATCTTACCCATACACTCATCTACAAAACACCTTCATTCTCTTCACAGTGATCCTGGATGACAGCGACCAGAGTCCCTTTGTGCCGTTCGGCATCCCGACGGAGGCGAGTAGGGCGGTGCCGACGGTGATCCGGATTCCCAATAACCTGGTCTCTGCCGTGAATGAGCAGGTCAACTTTGCCCCAATCTTCACGCGTGAGTGTCTGACCTTGCTTCTCGCCTGGCCTTGATAGGGAGGTATATGAGGGGAACGGGGAGGAGAGACAGAGAGAAGGAAGTAGAGCAAGGAGGGAAAATCTGTAGTAGTAGTAGTAGTAGTAATATGAGTAACAGGAGGAGCAGGAGGAAAAGAAGGAGGAGAAGGAGAAGGAGAAGGAGAGAGAGAGAGAGAGAGAGAGAGAGAGAGAGAGAGAGAGAGAGAGAGAGAGAGAGAGAGAGAGAGAGAGAGAGAGAGAGAGAGAGAGAGAGAGAGAGAGAGAGAGAGAGAGAGAGAGAGAGAGAGAGAGAGAGAGAGAGAGAGAGAGACAGAGAGAGAGACAGAGAGAGAGAGAAAGAAAGAATAGAAAATAAGAGAAGAAGAGAGAAAAAGGAAAAAGAGAGAGACTCCAAAACTCAAACTAGCCTCTTATTTCTTACTCCTCATAATAACGAGAGATCAGAACTCTTTTATGAACACCTAGTTACTCTTCTCCATCCGCACCAGACACACAATTCTGGCACGTTCCGGAGCGGCGTGAGGCACTAACACTGGGATGTCTTCAAACTCTCGTTCCCTCCTTGGTAATAGAGAAATAAGTCAGATTTAGAGCCTGTATCCAATATTGCATAGGGTGTTGCCGCTGCAGGGTGCGTTGCTGAATTCTTTGGACCAAACTGCTCGCTGACGTGCGCTGACTGTCCCGGGGAGTGTGGAGAGGACGGCTGCGTGTGTCCCCCAGGCAAGACAGGACCCACGTGCGCCTCACCATGCCCCGCCGGAACCTTTGGCCACAACTGCACAGAGGTGAGTGGTTCCCTGTAACTTTCTTGTACTGGTCTCTGGGCTGTCACTGTCCTTTTTTTTTTTTTTTTCCTGTTTTTTTTTTTTTTTTTTTTTTTGTGTGTGTGTGCAAGTATAAAAAATATATTAGTAAATGGAATAAACGATCATGAGTTATGTTGAGGTATGTATGTTGAGGTATGTTGCGTTCGTCCTGCTTTCTTGAATATAAATGCGAGCAAAGAATACAATTAGTAAATACAATGAGTAAACATCAAGAGAAGTTTGCAGCATGGGTCTGGCCGCTGTCAGGGCGAAATTATTAGCTGTCTTGTTGTTTTATATTTTATTAATGCCGTTTTTTTCTGCTTCAATGTTCCTGCGCCACACCCTTCCATCTTCCTCTATCATCAGGAATGTCAGTGCAAGAATGGCGGCACCTGTGAGCCTGTGTCTGGAAACTGCACGTGTCCTCCCGGGGTGACGGGCGACCAGTGTGAGGATGGCTGTCCCGCAGGTGAGTGGAACGACGTGTGGGGAGAGGTGGGTCTTTCAGATATCATGCCAGCGGGAGTCCGTGGGGGGAGAAAAGCAGGAATTTTTCTTCAGTTTCGTCTTCAGGAATATTATGTATATTTTGATGGTGAGAAATGAAGAAAGAAAAAAAAAATCTCGAGATGGAGAAGCATTTTACATTTGGCTCACCTTTTCAATTTCCGTTTTCTCTCACATAGATGAAATGTGAGAGAAAAATTATAGTGCTGTTTCATTTCGCTTTCCTCATTTGATGGTGGAAGCATTACGAAATGAAGCAGATCCATTATATTTCTCTTAATGAACATTTCAACTTCCATCTTCTCACTCTTGAAGAAACTGTAAGTAGTTATAACATTAGAGAAATGGTGCTTCATTTTCATCAAGTTTTCTCACTGCCAAAGTTCACTTACATATGCAGTGCCTTATTCCTACCAGCAGCATCATGGCAGTTAGTCATAAGATTCAATATGAAGCAGCCACCAATCTTTACTGTACTAAGATGAGTATAATGTGAAGGCGGGAACAGGGGAAGGGAGAGGCGTGCAGAAAGGCAGGTAGGGCTGGGACTGTGGGATGCAGTAACTATAATGTGAGGGCGGGAGAAGGACATGAGAGCGAAGGGAAAGGCGTGCAGAAAGGGAGGTGGGATTGGGACACTGGGATACACTAACTAATGCCCTGTGTAGTGTGGATGAAGTACCTAATGCCCTGCGAGATGTAGAGCAGATGCACTAATGCCCTGAGGAGTGTGGAGGCACTAACTAATGCCCTGCAGTGTGTGAGATACAGAACCTAATGGCTGCCGCGTCCACCAGGGTACTACGGGGAGCAGTGTGAGCGGCGGTGCCCCGTGACGTGTGCCAACATGCGCTGCAATAGACTCTTCGGGTTCTGTGAATGTGATCCGGGTCGCTTCGGCTCATCCTGCAACCTGCCCTGTCCTGACTTCACGTGGGGCGCCAACTGCCGCCACCAATGCCGGTGTGACACTAGGACCACGGCGCGCTGCCACCCTGAGGTACAGTTGCGTGGCGCTCTGGTCAGTCTGTCCTGCTGCACTCCACTCAGAAGGACAAGGCGGCCATTTATTCTTTCCTTTCTTCTTTCTCTCTCTCTTTTTTCCTCCTTTCTTTATTTTGTTCTTTGTTTTTTTTTTTCTCTTATCTGTCCACTTATTGTCTGGTTCTGCTTTTCCATCTCCCTGTGACTTTAAGAGAGCACCGTTAAGAAAACTCCTTAACCGAATTACGTAGCCAGTCCTTTTTCCTATTCACTTTTCAGCAAGAATTAATGAAATGCATCTTTTTTTCATCGGCAAAAAAGAATCGCAGCATTTGTGTTCATTTCAGATTTTAGCCTTAAATTAACTTAAAACTTACCAAGATTTGAGATTCGCTCGTAGCCCCTGAGGCTCAAGTAAATGTGATCCGTTTTCTGTGAACCCGTTTTCCCTTTGACTTGTCCTTAACCGCTTCACTGCTAAACAAAATTTCCCCATCGGTAACCTTAACTTTTTTTAGATTCTTTGTTTATATTAAGCTTTTGTAAATATTTTTGTTGCGCAGAAAAAACAAAATCAATCTTCAGCTTCCTCTCTTTTCTCTTCTGTGTCTCCATACAAACAATTATTGCTGAACTATGAAATTTAACGAAGATGACCATAGCAGTAAAAGTGCCTATGAAAGACAGCCACGCATTCCCTCTGCAGAGCGGCGTGTGCGAGTGTCTGCCTGGCTATGTGGGGCCGGACTGCTCGGAGGAGTGCGCGCCGGGGAAGTGGGGGACCGGCTGCCTGCACGAATGTCAGTGTGCCAACGGGGACGCGTGCCACCCTGCGACGGGCGTGTGCATCAAGGACTGTCCCCCGGGTTTCACGGGAACCGACTGTGACGAGCGTGAGTGTCCCTGTAGGAGTCCAGCCGCCACTCCTGGTGACTTTTCTGTTTATATGTTTGATATATGCAGTTATCCATGTTTTTATAAGTTCATACATGTATGTCTGTCTGTTTATCTGTATATTTGTCTATCTGCCTGTCTATTTATTTATCCACAGTATATATGTCTGCCTGCCTACCTACATACCTGCCTGCCTATCTATCTATTAATTTATCAGTCAGTCTATCTACAATTTATGATTGCTAACTCAAACAAGGACCTCGTTTCTTCTTATACTAAGAATAAATATGTTCTCGCTGCATAAGGATTACTCGTATCCTAAACATGCAACAGACAAAGTTCAGGTCCAAAGAAAGAATAGTTTTACACTCTCGCTGTTCCCTAACCCTCCCATGCCTTGGTATCCGTACACTGTTAACATCAAGTGGCGGTATTTATCACCATTGCGCAACTAAGACTAACATGAACCTTCTTTCCCGCAATGCGCCTCGTCCTCCCCACAGTGTTTGATTCACAGTTCCGTTCATGCTCCATAAACTTCCAAAATACGAGTATGTGGGTTGATCAGTGTTTCCGCTCGTTCATCCTGAAGATTAGTCAGCTTGGAAGCGACATCTTTCTGTCTCGCTTTCTGACACATACACAGGAACACCAAGGCATCAACAAAACGGACGTCTGATGGATTTGGTTTATACGAAGCAAAAGTGCATGTTTTTGTTTTATCCATCTCTGTTATCAAAGGTGCAAGTTTTCATGCAACATTACTTAACTTCCTCGTATTCTCAGAGATGTTAATGAAACAATTGAATAAATGAAGGGATAAACTGATTATTTATGAAAAAAGACAAATGATCAAGGTATGGAGCCGAACAAAAAATATATATCTAAGACGGAGAAACGGAAAATGTCATTCGTTACTAGCAAGGCGTAATTTTGACAGCGAAAGGAAGAGAAAGGGAGAAAACATAAGACTTAATTTTGACCGGGAAAAAAAGACAAAAAAATCATTCGATCTCAACAAAGACCTACAATCTTGAGAGCGAAAAGAACGGTGAAAAAATACGAGACTTAATTTTAATTGAAAACAGAAGATTGAAAAAAAAAAATTGAATACTCCTAGTAGGCCTAGAAAAAAAAAAAGTGAGAAGAAAAAAGAAGAAAAAAAAAAAAAAAAAATATATATATATATATATATATATATATATATATATATATATATATATATATATATATATATATATATATATATATATATATATATATACATACAGTACAAGGAAGACAGTAAGCATAAGTAAGACTTCCTCTCTTCCCTCTGCAGGCTGCGAGGCGGGTCACTACGGCCCGGGCTGCATGAAGACCTGTATGTGCGGTGGCATGCGGCCCTGCGACCCCATCACCGGGGAATGCCTCTGTCCCTCAGGCACCCACGGCCCCAGCTGCCTCCAGGGTCAGTACGCTGCTTCCTGCGCCCCTCCTCATTGCCACCATGGAGATAATAATGATAAATAATAAGAATAATCTCACTTACTGTTTATTTTCACGTGTGTTGCTTTGCCTGCAGTGTGCGCCCCTGGACGGTGGGGGGAGAGCTGCCTGCAGGAGTGCCAGTGTGAGAACGGTGCCTCTTGTGATCGCGTCAGCGGGAAGTGCCACTGCCTGCCGGGATATGTCGTCAGTACACAGCTTGTTTTGTGTGACTGGAGAGAGAGAGAGAGAGAGAGAGAGAGAGAGAGAGAGAGAGAGAGAGAGAGAGAGAGAGAGAGAGAGAGAGAGAGAGAGAGAGAGAGAGAGAGAGAGAGAGAGAGAGAGAGAGAGAGATGCTTGTTCAGTTTATCCTTTACTGAAATATTTAACCAAGGATACGAGGCATGAGAGTCGCTGTGATAAGCCTGAAGAGAGACTGAATTGCGCATTTTCAGGGCCCGGCGTGCGAGACCAAGTGTCCCTCAGGAAGGTTCGGTGTTGGCTGCCGCGACACCTGCAGCTGCCTCAATGGCGCCACTTGCCACCACATCACCGGCAGGTTGGTCATCCCCGCATCCTGGACTGTGAATTTTCTTACTTTATGTAGAGCATTAATACAGCACAGTATTGTTATAGAGAAAGGCAGCAAGGCAGCTGCCCCTCTGGCTTTCCCTCAAGGAATCACTCTATGCTTTTTTGTAGCTCGTATTGTTTAAGAAAACTGGTGAATGAGCTTCCTGCATCTACTTTGTTGTGTCTTTCATGGCAACAGTCCTCCACAGTAAACAACACGTGAACCTGACATGCTTTTTTTTTATTTTTTTATTTATTTATTTATTTTTTTTTTTTTATTTATTTATTTATTTATTTATTTATTTATTTTTTTTTTTTTGGCTGTATTGAGTAGACGATGGTTTCTCTTCACTACTTATGGCTCCCTTGTCCGGCAGGTGTGAGTGCGTGCCAGGTTTCACGGGACCAGGCTGCAGTCAGCCCTGTCCGCTGGGACGCTTCGGACAGGACTGCGTCCACATGTGTGACTGTAACAGCGGCCGCTGCGACCGAGTGACGGGCGAGTGCACGTGTCCCCCAGGCTGGCGAGGACCTCAGTGCCAGCTCCGTGAGTGTCTGTGTTGGCCCGCCCTGGCTGGGCTGTGGTGCCTTACGCGCTCGGGATAGAGCCTCCGGTAACACATGTTCTCGTCGGCAGCATGCGACGCGGGGCGGTACGGGGCCGGGTGCGCCATGAACTGCAGCTGCGCCAATGGTGCTAAGTGTGACCACATCTCCGGCGCCTGCATGTGCCAGCCAGGTGCCACCACAATTCGTCCTTTCTTTTGCATTCCAGAGCATAACTAATATAACGAGTATACGGCAGGTTTGCTAATCTGTATATGAAATTTCTTCTGAATATAATGTATACTTTTATATCAAAGTTAGATAGTTTACAGTGTTCACTTCTCTTATAGCCTTGCCTTTACTCTCCTTCCCTGCAGGCTGGCTTGGTACTTTCTGTTCCCGGCCGTGTCCCGAGGGTTACTGGGGGCCAGAGTGCCGTCACCGGTGTGGCTGTGGAACTGGCGCCACTTGTGACCCTGCAACAGGTGCCTGCCTGTGCCCTCCCGGCAAGTATGGCCTCCACTGCTCCAAAGGTAAGTCTTCCGGTTTCTCTGTCTCACGGTCTTTTAATTTTAGAAGAGACTATGAGCTAATTTACTAGGCCTTTTTTTTTTTTTTTTTTTTCCAACAACATCGTGAGGGCGAGGCGACGCGTATTATCATCTAATCATCTTCCCCATAAGTGTGTCCGATCGACCGATGGGGCACCGACTGCCAGAACAACTGTCTCTGCTACAACGGCGGTTCCTGCGACCGGGTGTCCGGCGCCTGCGTGTGTCCCCCGGGCTACACCGGCACCATGTGTCAGGACAGGTGTCCTGACGAAACTTACGGCTTCGGGTGTCAGCACAGCTGCCTGTGTCAGCACGGGGGCACGTGCCAGCACGACACCGGGGCGTGCCTGTGTCCCCCAGGGTATGCTGGAGCCTTCTGTGAAACAAGTGAGCATCGCCGGCTTGCTGAGCCTCGCCTTTCTTTGTACAGTATGTTTGTTGTCGATTTAAGTATTGGGGTTTCGGGCGCCAAGGATCACGTCTTAGGGTAATTGCCGGTCTCACCTTCAGATTGCAAGCTGCCCCCTGCCTCCCAAAACCGCCACCCACCCCCTGCCCTCCCGCCCCCCAGTCCACGCCACCAAACGTTAACCAGTTTATATGACCTCAAATTTTCTTGTTAATGATACTAATACATCCAAACGTTGACCTCACGTCCTAGAACTATGAACTCAGTTTTCTGAACTTGTAAAATAACAACATCAACGTCCTTTCCCTCAGCCTCCGTGTCGGGCCCCACTAGTGAAGGGTCGGGCGCCTGTGTCACGGATGACCACTGCCAACATGGCGGCCGCTGCGACGCCACCTCGGGCACGTGTGAGTGTGCCCCGGGCTGGCGCGGCCACCTTTGTCACAAGCCATGTCATCAAGGTAAAAGCCCCTCTACTGAGTACTGTTTCTCACATTAATGAAAACATACAGTGTATACTTAATTCTCAATAAGAGGTATACATGGGTTAGTTTCCGCCACCAGTGACCACAGCCAGAAGTGCGAGTGTCACACAAACAGCCGCGCAGGCTTTCCTTTCATCATCCTGGCCAACATTATTCTAGATGTAGTCCAGAACCAACACTGAGTCTCACAGTAGAAAACCTAATGGCTTGGGCGTCACTTACCTGGCTAGATTTTATGTAACAGCGTGGAAAACTAACGTAAAATTAATGTAATGATTTCCATTAGAATTATTATATAACATTTTTGTGAACTTGGAGACAAAAAAAAACTTGTCGGTGGTTGAGTCAGTGCTTCACCGTCATGTCCCGAGTATTACAGCACCTCCCGGTGTCTCCCTGCAGGTTTCTGGGGAGAAGAGTGCCAGGAGGCGTGCTCCTGTGAGCACGGGAGTCAGTGCCACCACATCACCGGGGAGTGCAGGTGTCCCCCGGGATTCAACGGCGACAAGTGCCAGTTTGGTGAGTGTGTGAGTGACGCGTGATGAGTGAAAGAGAAAAATGTGTGTGTGTGTGTGTGTGTGTGTGTGTGTGTGTGTGTGTGTGTGTGTGTGTGTGTGTGTGTGTGTGTGTGTGTTATGAGTGACGAGTGAGACAGAAAAGTATGTGTGAGTGACGAGTGACGACTGAGACATGAAATGTGAGTAACGAATAATGAATGATGACACAAAGAATGAGTGAACGATGAGTGATGAATGAGATCAGAAATGTGCTGAACGAGTGATGAATGAAGAGTTATGAGTGATGAGTGATACAAGAAAGTATGATCAGTTTGTGCTTCATTCAGTGGAAATCTTCACTGATTGATAAGCTAACTAACTGACCGGCTAACTGTTCCTATTTTGGCGCCGTAAGCAACTGACTCATATGGCGCTTCTGAAAGAGGAAGTAATTTTAATTATTTATTTACATATTTTATTGATATTTTATTTATTTGTTTATTGAGGGAGAATGCAATGATAGGGCAAATATTTAGTAAGATCTAAGCCGCGTCACCACAAGTTGCGTCTATGTCTGTGCAGTGTGTCCTGTTGGGTCCTACGGTAGCGGGTGCGAGTCCTCCTGTCAGTGTGAGCTTGGGCAGCCCTGTGACCACGTGACGGGCTCCTGCACCTGCCCTCCAGGCCGCCAGGGTCACCAGTGCCACGAGTGTGAGTGATGAGTGCCAACAATTTCTTGCCAATTCCCATACCCTCTAAGAAGGGTCACCCCCACCCCCCAGCTGCTAACTCTGTACAAGGGCCTTATCCGTCCATGTATGGAGTATGCTTCACTTGTATGGGTGGTTCCACTCATACCACTATCGTCAAAAGCTTTTCGTCTTATCAGTTCCTCTCCTCTAACTGACTGTCTTCAGTCTCTTTCTCATCGCCGCTGCAATGTTGCATTTCTTGCTATACTTTACCGCTATTTTCACGTTAACTGCTCTTCTGATTTGTTAACTGCATGCCTCCTTTCCTCTCACGGCCTCGCTGCACAAGACTTTCCTTTTTCTCTCAACTCTGTTCCGTCCACCTCTCTAATGCATGTGTTAACCGGTATTTTCAGTCGTTCATCCCTTTCCCTGGTCATTTTTCTTTTTTTTTCCCTTAACTGGTGTTTATCTACATAAAAAAGATTTATCAATTTATTTATCTGTCTATTTATCTATCTACCTATCTATTTATCTATCTATCTGTCAGTCTATCTATCTATCTATCTATCTATCTATCTATCTATCTATCTGTATCTCTATATATTTTTTTATTTATTTATTTATTTTTTTTTTTTATTTATTTTATTTTTTTTTTGTCGAAATCTCATATTATTTACTTAATATAACTACAACAACCTCAGTTTCATGTAGTCTTTTGTTTCTTTGATGCTAGGAAGACGTGCAGTTCTCAACACAAGTGATTCCTCATTGACTTGACTACTGATCTGACTACCAGCGTATAACGTGACTTAAGGCATGACTAGCATAACCCTGCCAGCCATTCAGACTCTACCACTAACACACTTGAACATGAACTTAATGACATGAACCAGTTCCCACGTGTGTCCACAAAGCCATCACACACCTGTCACATACGCCACACACACACACACACACACACACACACACACACACACACACACACACACACACACACACACACACACACACACACACACACACACACACACACACACACACACACACACACACACACACACACACACACACACACACACACACACACACACACACACACACACACACACACACACACACACACACACACACACACACACACACACACACACACACACACACACACACACACACACACACACACACACACACACACACACACACACACACACACACACACACACACACACACACACACACACACACACACACACACACACACACACACACACACACACACACACACACACACACACACACACACACACACACACACACACACACACACACACACACACACACACACACACACACACACACACACACACACACACACACACACACACACACACACACACACACACACACACACACACACACACACACACACACACACACACACACACACACACACACACACACACACACACACACACACACACACACACACACACACACACACACACACACACACACACACACACACACACACACACACACACACACACACACACACACACACACACACACACACACACACACACACACACACACACACACACACACACACACACACACACACACACACACACACACACACACACACACACACACACACACACACACACACACACACACACACACACACACACACACACACACACACACACACACACACACACACACACACACACACACACACACACACACACACACACACACACACACACACACACACACACACACACACACACACACACACACACACACACACACACACACACACACACACACACACACACACACACACACACACACACACACACACACACACACACACACACACACACACACACACACACACACACACACACACACACACACACACACACACACACACACACACACACACACACACACACACACACACACACACACACACACACACACACACACACACACACACACACACACACACACACACACACACACACACACACACACACACACACACACACACACACACACACACACACACACACACACACACACACACACACACACACACACACACACACACACACACACACACACACACACACACACACACACACACACACACACACACACACACACACACACACACACACACACACACACACACACACACACACACACACACACACACACACACACACACACACACACACACACACACACACACACACACACACACACACACACACACACACACACACACACACACACACACACACACACACACACACACACACACACACACACACACACACACACACACACACACACACACACACACACACACACACACACACACACACACACACACACACACACACACACACACACACACACACACACACACACACACACACACACACACACACACACACACACACACACACACACACACACACACACACACACACACACACACACACACACACACACACACACACACACACACACACACACACACACACACACACACACACACACACACACACACACACACACACACACACACACACACACACACACACACACACACACACACACACACACACACACACACACACACACACACACACACACACACACACACACACACACACACACACACACACACACACACACACACACACACACACACACACACACACACACACACACACACACACACACACACACACACACACACACACACACACACACACACACACACACACACACACACACACACACACACACACACACACACACACACACACACACACACACACACACACACACACACACACACACACACACACACACACACACACACACACACACACACACACACACACACACACACACACACACACACACACACACACACACACACACACACACACACACACACACACACACACACACACACACACACACACACACACACACACACACACACACACACACACACACACACACACACACACACACACACACACACACACACACACACACACACACACACACACACACACACACACACACACACACACACACACACACACACACACACACACACACACACACACACACACACACACACACACACACACACACACACACACACACACACACACACACACACACACACACACACACACACACACACACACACACACACACACACACACACACACACACACACACACACACACACACACACACACACACACACACACACACACACACACACACACACACACACACACACACACACACACACACACACACACACACACACACACACACACACACACACACACACACACACACACACACACACACACACACACACACACACACACACACACACACACACACACACACACACACACACACACACACACACACACACACACACACACACACACACACACACACACACACACACACACACACACACACACACACACACACACACACACACACACACACACACACACACACACACACACACACACACACACACACACACACACACACACACACACACACACACACACACACACACACACACACACACACACACACACACACACACACACACATAAACCAACTTTCACACATAACACTGTGCTTCTCTCAGTCTGCTCCGATGGCCACTGGGGGGACGAGTGCCGTGAGAAGTGCCAGTGTGAAGGCTCCTCGCTGTGTGACCCTGTGTCCGGCGACTGTTTCTGCCCCGCGGGTCTCCGGGGTCGCAAGTGTCGTTGGAACTGCCTGAAGGGGAGGTACGGCGTGGACTGCAAACAGGTGAGGAAAGGTGAAGGAAGAGGGGGAGGGAAAGGATGGGCGCTAGGATGCAGGAGAGGCAGTGAAAATGGGCTATTGTATTGATAATAATAGTAAACAAGTAGATAAGTATAAACAAATATATTAATAATTAGTTGCAGTGAAAAGTTAGAATTGTGATATCAGTAACTGAATATATGAAGTAGATAAAATTAGATAAATAAACTAACAGATAAATAGTTAAAAGGTATAAGAAATATCACATATGATGAAAGACGTGGTACTAAATGACTGTGTGTGTGTGTGTGTGTGTGTGTGTGTGTGTGTGTGTGTGTGTGTGTGTGTGTGTGTGTGTGTGTGTGTGTGTGTGACAGAATGAATTACCACTCTGCCTTCCTCTCTGCTTGACAGAAGTGTAAGTGTAGCAATGACGGCACGTGCGACCCTGTGAGTGGACAATGCCAGTGCAAGGACGGGTACTACGGCCCCACCTGCTCCCTGCCCTGCCCACCCGGCACCTTCGGCCCGGGCTGTAACGAGGTGAGGTCTGCCACACACACCGCTACTGAGACACTCTGGAACATCGATCTTATCTAATCATGGGTAGCATAAAGTAGAGGAGGGTTTAGGTCTTATCATGTGGCGGGTGACAGCAATGTGATAGCCTCACGTTCCTTGCCAGACTTGTGACTGCGAGCACGGCGGCGTGTGCACGGCGGAGGGGGAGTGTAAGTGCCCGGCTGGCTACACAGGAGCCCGCTGCCAGACTGCTTGCCCCGCCAACACCTGGGGCGTCGGTTGTGCCCACACCTGCAGCTGCAAGAACGATGCCTATTGTCACCCAGGTGATTTATCCTTTGTCCATAAATCTCTCAAACTATTATCACAGTTTTGACAGATAAATCACCTTTCGTTTTAAGTTAATTAATCCACTGCTATAATTAGACTTGTCGAGCTTGCTATTAATGTGTTCCTGTTTCTTAAGCCACGTCATTCCTTCAGTATTTATTATTGTGTTTCATTATATGTATGTGTTGCAGCGACTGGCGAGTGTCAGTGTGGCCTTGGATGGACGGGTCCAGACTGTAGCCAGGCTTGTCCCGCTGGCCGGTATGGACCCAACTGCCTTCTGGATTGTGCCTGTCACCACAACGTGTCTTGTGATCGCTTCTCGGGTTGCTGTCAGTGTGGCGCCGGCCATTATGGCCGCTTCTGTGAGCTAGGTTTGTATTTGGCAGGAAGTGTCAGAGTCTGACTAGAACTTTTGTTGCGAAAGCTTTTGTAATTCAAATGCGAGACATTTACGAAAAAGTATCGTGTGTGTCTCTCAGGTTCTTTAAATCCCAACCCTCCCTCTCCTACAGACTGTCCGAAGGGTTTCTACGGGGCGTCCTGTGTGGGCGTGTGCGACTGTCAGAACGGCGCCACGTGTGATCACAAGACAGGACAGTGCCGCTGCGCCCCGGGGTACACCGGGGAGAGATGCAGCGAGACCTGTCCCCCAGGTAACCTTCACTTCGTGTATTAATGGGATTCCGAGAGGTTGACGGATGCGTGGTGAGCTAAATATTTCATGTGGGTTGTTAGTCACATCTTTCTTTGTCATCGCAGGGAAGTTTGGACCGCAGTGCCAGAAGGAGTGTGAGTGTGGGCAGTACCCGTGCCATCACCACACCGGGGAGTGCCTCTGTCCTGCTGGCCTCCACGGGAAGAACTGTGATACACGTAAGTAATGCACTCTTCCCTCCACTTCATTGCCATCCTCCACTGCCTCCACTCCCTTGCCATAATCAAGTCTAAGCTGAAACTCATTTGGTTTCTCTGCCTCAAAACGTCCCATCGACCCAGCACGTGCTCTTTCACCTCCATAGTGAAGACTGACTCTATCCAGGCTCTCTATCCACCGCTCCCCAATGAAAGGAGCAGAACGAGCCGTAAATATCTGGAAAGCGATTATAATGTGGCTTTTCGCTGCCGAGGTCCTTCCTTCACTGCATTTTACGCACGTTTGGCTCACGCGGCGCCGCACCATATGAATATCCAATGTCATCACGTGCTGTGGTAATGCTCTCGCCAAGACAAAGTTTCGTACATAAATCACTTAGGAATAACTGTTGTATTAATTTTAAAGAAAACTGATACGCTCATCAGTGAAAACATAAATGGATAACTTTACGAGTGGAATACAAGAAAGGTGGATGAGATGGGATTCACTGATAGAATAATGAGGATTTGGTTTATGGGTGAAAATACTACAGAGGCAAGGTGTCTGACGGACGGTCCCTAACTCTTGGACTTCTGTTGCAGCGTGTGGCACTGGCAGGTACGGGCCCGGGTGCCGCGAGGCGTGCCAGTGTCTCCACGGGGGAAGCTGCCACCCTGTGAGCGGCCATTGCTCATGTGCCCCGGGATGGTTGGGTCCCACCTGCAGCCAGAAAGACAGTAGGTACCCTCCTATATGCACACACACACACACACACACACACACACACACACACACACACACACACACACACACACACACACACACACACACACACACACACACACACACACACACACACACACACACACACACACACACACACACACACACACACACACACTCTTGAAATAATGATTAAAGTAAATTTGTTATATGATGAATAGCAATTACGTATCTTTTTTTTCCCCGTCTTATCATTACCTTTATCTTGCCTTTCCATCTATACTCTTCCTCTTCTTCCCCTCCCACTTGTCAACGGCCCTTTAAATCCATCTTTCTACGCTATACAGATGAATGGAGTAAGTATTATACACCTGTTCCCTTGAAACTTATCAAATGAAATATTACTGAACCACAACTTTAGCAACTGCAAATTGATTTCCTGTTAATATTCTCACCCCTTTCTTTAGTCTTCGTAGTGGTTTGTCGTGTGTTGAATACTAGATGCCTTCTTAAGCAGTGAATTTCTGTTTGCACATTTATTTTCTCTATTAGCAGCATTCTCACCCAATACTTGTTGAGTTTTCGCATTGCTTTGTCTTGTCTTAAATATTATATGCCTTCTTAAACCATGAAATTCCGTTTACACTTATTTTCTTTCCAAGTATTTCTTTCCATCTATTTCTAAAGCTGAACTCTTTGCTCAAACCTTTGCTAAAAACTCTACCTTGGACAATTCTGGGCTTGTTCCTCCCTCTCCTCCACCCTCTGACTACTTCATGCCACGTATTAAAATTCTTCGCAATGATGTTTTCCATGCCCTCGCTGGCCTAAACCCTCGGAAGGCTTATGGACCTGATGGGGTCCCTCCTATTGTTCTCCGAAACTGTGCCTCCGTGCTTGCACCTTGCCTAGTCAAACTCTTTCAGCTCTGTCTGTCAACATGTACCTTTCCTTCTTGCTGGAAGTTTGCCTACATTCAACCTGTTCCTAAAAAGGGTGACCGTTCTAATCCCTCAAACTACCATCCTATTGCTTTAATTTCCTGCCTATCTAAAGTTTTTGAATCTATCCTCAACAGGAAGATTCTTTAACATCTATCACTTCACAACCTTCTATCTGATCGCCAGTATGGGTTCCGTCAAGGCCGCTCTACTGGTGATCTTCTGGCTTTCCTTACTGAGTCTTGGTCATCCTCTTTTAGAGATTTTGGTGAAACTTTTGCTGTTGCCTTGGACATATCAAAATCTTTTGATAGAGTCTGGCACAAAGCTTTGATTTCCAAACTACCCTCCTACGGTTTCTATCCTTCTCTCTGTAACTTCATCTCAAGTGTCCTTTCTGACCGTTCTATTGCTGCTGTGGTAGACGGTCACTGTTCTTCTCCTAAATCTATTAACAGTGGTGTTCCTCAGGGTTCTGTCTTGTCACCCACTCTCTTCTTATTATTCATTAATGATCTTCTAAACCAAACTTCTTGTGCTATCCACTCCTACGCTGATGATACCCTCACTGAACATCCTCGGTCTGTCCTTTACTTATAATCTGAACTGGAAACTTCACATCTCATCTCTAGCTAAAACAGCTTCTATGAAGTTAGGTGTTCTGAGACGTCTCCGCCAGTTTTTCTCACCCCCCCAGCTGCTAACTCTGTACAAGGGCCTTATCCGTCCATGTATGGAGTATGCTTCACATGTCTGGGGGGGTTCCACTCATACTGCTCTTCTAGACAGGGTGGAATCAAAAGCTTTTCATCTCATCAACTCCTCTCCTCTAACTGACTGTCTTCAGCCTCTCTCTCACCGCCGCAATGTTGCATATCTAGCTGTCTTCTACCGCTATTTTCATGCTAACTGCTCTTCTGATCTTGCTAACTGCATGCCTCCCCTCCTTCCGCGGCCTCGCTGCACAAGACTTACTTCTTTCTCTCACCCCTATTCTGTCCACCTCTCTAACGAAAGAGTTAACCAGTATTCTCATTCATTCATCCCTTTCTCTGGTAAACTCTGGAACTCCCTGCCTGCTTCTGTATTTCCACCTTCCTATGACTTGAATTCCTTCAAGAGGGAGGTTTCAAGACACTTATCCACCAATTTTTGACCACTGCTTTGACCCTTTTATGGGACTGGCATTTTAGTGGGCATTTTTTTTTATTAGATTTTTGTTGCCCTTGGCCAGTGTCCTTCCTACATAAAAAAAAAAAAAGTAATATTATCACTTGATACATACGTAATTAGAGATAACTGTCATTTTCATTTTTTTTTTTATAAGTAAACAACTTTTGCTGTCACTGATTACAATATGAAAAGAAGTGACACCATGTATTTTTTGATAAAACGAGTCTCAAAGATTATGTCGACGGTGGCGGTGGTTGTTATCAAAAGACAACTTTACGAAATACTTCACTCGTTAGGTTCTTTTCTAAACTATTTTTTTTCTTTCTCCCTCTCCCTTTTTAATACCTGCCCTTAGTTATGAGTTACCCCCATCATCGCCCCTGGAAAGCGCATTTCATTGGTTGTTGCTTAAGAAGAAATATTTTTTGCTTGGTGGTCCGCAGGGAAGTCTTGAGTGCTGGTTGGCTTATCTTTTTTATTGAATTTGTGTGGACTTCGGCATTGCTTGTTGCTTATTTCCCTTGGTTCCAGTGTCGGTACCACGCTCCATTTTAGCAGCAGTAGTAGTAGTAGTAGTAGTAGTGTAGAAGCTCTAATAGTAGCAGTTGAATGTTGTATGTAGTCTGGTCTTTAAATGCATCCCGACCACTAACACTAAGAGCACCTCACCAGTTCATTTGATTCCCTCTGAAGATATTCCGGAATGTTTTAAGTCACTCCGAGTCCGAGAAAAGCACCATCCCCGTCATGAGAGCCGCAAGAGAGAAGAAAACATCATAGTCTATCTTTCTGTCACAATGTTTGCATTCATCTATAATTCGTGTTTACTTTTCTCGAAATTATAGTTTCACTTCTCCACGATCAAGCTGCTTCTTCCCTCGCCTCTCCTGTCTTTCCTCCTCTCGCGATGTTGCTTGAATGTTGCTACCCTTCTGCAGTATTAAATTTTATTACAATTATAGTTATCGTGTGCTTTACATTTCTAGGGTGACTGACGAGGGCTCTCTCTCCCACAGTCTCCTTCCTGGCCAGTCAGCACCGAGGCAGAGCGGACATCCCGGTGGAATTCAGCTGATTCCTCGCTGCTCCCGCAGCCAGGATACCAATGTGATAACGAGGCAGTGTAGGTGACAAGATGAGGTGGAAAAATGTGGGAAAAGACTTGATATAATGAACAGAGATTCCCAAGCGGATCAGTGTAACAAAAGGTTTATAATAAAGGCAAAGGACGAAGAGACCTAAGCTGAATGTAACGGAACGCAGTGTACAGTGAATGTTCCATCCGGCTTGCATGTGAGTGTTCCATCCGACTTGCCTGTGCAGCCTGGTAATGGTGGCGCCGCACGCTGCCCCCTCAGCCGTCACCAAACATGAACACACTATCAGTGGTGTGACAGCCTTCACGTGAAAATAAATACTCCATTACTTTTTTCATTATTTCCTAAGAAACCAAGGACATGAGAATTCATCTCCAGTGCCGCTAAAGCCACCGGGGCGGAGATTCTGTGGCCGCGAGACTGCAGTCTCCTTGGTTTTGTGAGGCCTGCGTGAAGGCGACTTAATTTTATAGTCACTTAGTAAAATATTGCACTTTAAGTTCAGCCGCAGAATCATAAAATAGTATTATAGGAGTTTTCGTACAAATGATTTTTTTAAATATAGAAAGCAAGATTAATCAGAGACACTTCACTCGTAGACCTGACTCAAGCAGACGACGGTGGACTGAGAGGACTCCCCACGCCACGCCACGCCACGGACTCCTTGTGGAAAATCAAATATTGACGGAAACATTCTGAAAATATGGCATTGCAGCAACATTCTAATACATTTTTTTCCTTGAGAGTCATTTTAGTTCAACTTAGCATTTCTTGTTCCTCTTTGTCTCGAAACTTTCGTCTTTCAGTGGTACGAGTGTGTCTGTCAGCCTTGATGCTCTGATTCTGATGTATTTTGTCGTATGAAGAAAAGGCGAAAGTATTGTAAATGAGAAATAACCTTATACTTTTAAGATGATTACGTCAGAGTGTTCGTTATGTTATAGAATAAGTGTTGTTTCACTGCTTTTAGATAAATGTTAGCAGATTTATTGTTGATTTGCATTGTACTGTAATGATAATTGACTTCTTTCTACTACATAGTCAATGACACGTTCAAACACTGACGTCTTTACTTCACGCCATCAGTAATTGTCATTATAGAGATGCCTGTGAACCTCAAAGTTAAATATATATGATTTTTTTTTTCCAGCTGTGTCATGACCATTCGGTAAGTCACGTAATATAATGAGTACCCTGCTGCACTCAGTATCAGTGACATGTATTACAATTTCAAATGAGTGTGTTCTATCAATGGTCTTGGTTAAGTGCCGCACTATCGCTACCCTATCTACGAGCACAATAGCCTTGTTACATGGTGGTCAAGTCAAGTACATTAATTCTGTACCACCACTTCCCGCTCCCTCATCCCTCTTCTCCCTAATATGCAAACACACACGACATACTATTTTTCCATAGTTTTCCATCGAGAGAAACGAGTATAGTTCTGAGTTTAAGCAAAGTTTGTTATCAGGACGTTAGCTGTACCATGGACATGCATTACGCTCTGGTGGTGTGCTAGGAAGAGACGGCAGGATGTGTGCCAGGACTGTAGTGAGGAGCGCCGCTCGCACTGACAGGTCGTGGCGTGATATGAAGTGAAAATCAGTTTGGAGTCAGTCCAACTATGAATGGTTTTCCGATCCAGAGACGGTGGTGAATATTTTCTGCAAGGGAACACATTTAAGATCGACATATGCCTGGATCCCGCGATGAAGTCACTTGACGTCACCGCAGCAGCATTCAATTACTCTCACGTAATTGGACCAAATCGTTGACCTCCTCCCCATCCCATCAGTCTTCCTCTCCCAGTTCCATCAACCAATCCCTCCACCACCACCCCAAATGCGATGTGGAATCGTTCAAGTAAGAAATTGGCAAATTTAGATAAGTTTTCTGTACCGCAAACTCGTTCCTCCTCCTTGGCGACCATCACTGGGCGAGGGAGTGCCGCTGGGGTCGTGTCGGCGGGATCGGCACACTATAGAGACAGTGCTCCTCCCGTTATAGTGCATCAGGGTGACACCAGTATAGGAACTGCTCTCTCTCTCTCTCTCTCTCTCTCTCTCTCTCTCTCTCTCTCTCTCTCTCTCTCTCTCTCTCTCTCTCTCTCTCTCTCTCTCTCTCTACACACACACACACACACACGGTTTCGGGTTAGTTTTAAGCATAAAAGTTAATAAATAGCATAATGATATATTTTACACAACATTCAACCCTTCTTTCTCTCCCGGCACGTTATGCTCCCTCCCCCTTCCTCCCCTCTCCTTTTTGAGGGTACATTGTGACCACATTTTTTGTTAAGAAACGAGTACTTCAGCATTAGCTCGCATAACTGTACAAAATTCATCATGGTAAAATCATGGTGGTATAATGTTCGGGTTGAAATTTCACAACTTGAACGAGATACTAACAGAAGTGACAAAAATTGACAGAAGTGTATCAAAGAGGAGACAAGGGGATTTGACGCAGGGTAAGTCGCAAGTTTCACACAAAGATACCACCGCCATACACCTCAGTTGCCTCTCTGCAGCTGTCGAGTGGAGATAGTACACCACAGCTCACACCCCTACTCATAACTGTAAGGCATGTTGCAGCCATATATGTGTAGAATGTGGATATTTGTTTTGTAAGTTTTCTGGTGGGTCAGGGTAGTCAGGAGATAACGAGGGAAGCAGGTGAAGGAATTCTACCCAAGACGTCCCCAGACCATGACGCAGCTAGCCTGTGAACACATCACCCTCTGTTTTCACTAGATTGATGTTATGAAACAATCTCTGATGAATTTAATTTGGTTCATTTTCGCACTTTTGACAGTGGTAAGGTAACCCATGTTTTGTCCCATGCGTTTGACACCTGGGAGATCATGTTTCTTCCACCCCCCACACTGATAAGGATTTCCTGCCTGAAAATTTAACTTTTATAAATGAAGACAGGTAGTGGCAATGCCACAACAAACTATAGTGACGTTGTTCAGTAGGTGACTGTACTTCGCCGCCTGGTTATAGAGTTTATTGTAAAAAGTAAAGCAGATTTTTTAGATAACTTTTTGAGGTAACCGGATTACACGAGCGAACTACGAGTATTTTTTTCCCTCCAGAAATATATATATATATATATATATATATATATATATATATATATATATATATATATATATATATATATATATATATATATATATATATATATATATATATATATATATATATATATAAGCGTGGTTTTAACGAGATTTTCTGCTTGCTTTTGTTTCGTTAAGATGATAATTATGATTTTTATGGTAGATAGGTGATGAAAAGATGACAGTATACAGTAAGAGGTGACAGAGCTAGTGAAAAAGAGCGAATGACGGTAAGTACAAATTATATTAATAGAAGCAACAAGTACACCAGAATAACCTCACTACCTGTCAACCTTCTCGAGGTAACAAGGCAGATTTGGATAGGACGAACGAATGGACGGATAGATGGCAAATACAGTTTAATGTTATCAAATGTAAGGTACTTAGCGTGTGTAGGAAAAAAAAAAAAAACAATGTGCGCAATAAAGAACGAAACTTGTAAATTCAGAGAAGAATAAAGATTTTAGTTATAGTTAGCTACGATCCCCGCCTAAGAAAACAATGCAGAGACTAAAAATAAAACTGGTTATTAGAATTAATCTTTTAAAGGTATATACAACAACAATTTCAACTTTAATTTATTACTTTGCATATTTAAAGACACCAAATTAATGACATGGAAGCTAATACACAAGAAGATTGTGGGGAAGGGATCGGAGCTGAAACGCTTTAATTGCTGGTTGTCTCACCACTTTTATTTCAAATGCCACAGAGGTGACTACCCGAGTTCTCCATTGCGTTTCTCTGTTAATAAAATAGAAATCGTGTTAATCTGTCAATAGAACCATAAAAACATCCTTAAAAACCTATCCAACTTCATTTAGAGTCATCAGTTTTCGAGGTGCGGCTAAGTGTTTCAGAATACAGTTCGTTGTCTAGTCTTCCAGCCTCTCGTCTCCGCGCAGTCCGTTTCACCACTAGCAGTGACAGAGAGGTCGAGGTGCAGAGGTCTCGTGGCGAGACGCTGAAGGAGGCGGTGAAGGTAAGAGTTTGGTAATGATAATGTTAAATTATTACTCAGTGGGTGTAATTAATGCTTAACCCGTGAGATTCTGAATGATTAGGTTGAATACGTGAGGATTATGTTGGATAGGTGTGATTGGGGTAGGTTTACCCAGGTGTGGTGATGAGATTAGCCACGTTAGTTAATGCGATTAGGTAAGGTGAGCTGAATACGTGAGGATTATGCTGGGTAGGTGTGACTGGGGTAGGTTTACCCAGGTGTGGTGATGAGATTAGCCACGTTAGTTAATGCGATTAGGTAAGGTGAGCTGATAGGATTCACCAGGCCGTGATTAGGTTGACCTGGTGAGGTTGGGTAGGAGTGGACAGATGATTATAGCACTACCCAGGTGAAGTAGTTAAGCTATCACGTGAGAGATAAATATGCTGATCAGATTGAAGTTATTTGTATGTCCAGGAGAAAACAAGTTTAGCAATTGGACGAGTGATTAAGCGGCAAGTGATTAGACAGCAGGCAACGTAATTAAGCTTGTTAGGTAAGAGAAGTATGCTCACCAGATGGGAAATTACTTGTTTGTCCAGGTGATTTGACGTGTGACTAAGCTTACCGAGGTGAGAATTAAGGAAGTGAAGTTGAGATTATTTCTATACGAATACGTACGAGCGCGTAAAACCATGTTAGATTGGTATGTCGGTAGCCGCTATTTTGTGTTCCTTCTACTAGTTAAATGGCAGTTGGCTTTTTAAGTAGGATTGGTCATTACTTTCCTTTATTCATTATCATTTTTTTTTTATGTATGTTTATATTTGTTGTAGATATATACACTCACACACACACACACATATACACACACAGCAGTTAACAAGAGGAAGAGTCCCTTCAAGCATCCCTTAGAGAGAGAGAGAGAGAGAGAGAGAGAGAGAGAGAGAGAGAGAGAGAGCAATAAGTGACGAATTCTTGGATGATAACTGAAGAGAGTAACAAACAAATAAGTAAATAAATAAAAGTGTACATATAACAAACACGCACACACACTTCCCACTGTTCCCCTCATTCATTCATTCATTCATTCATTCGTTCACTCATTGACATCCACATACTCATTCTTTCACTCAATCACTGTCACGCATTCTTTCCCACGGGCACTCACTCGCCCACTCACAAGATGGGTGATGCATTCATTAACCTTCACTTCACAATGTATGCCACGTCTCTTAAATAAAATAATCACTGTTTCATGAGGTACTTTGGAATCGGGAAGATGAAGAGAGGAAAGAAAATTATAATAACTTTTGTGATGTTCAGCAAGTGTTGTGGCGCTTTTAGAATCAGCATCAAGTGGCTCGTACTGATATAATTGCACTTTTCTCTCTATTTCAACCGTCGCCACGTGTAGGGAGGCACCAGGGAACTCTCGGTGTGTACTGACGGAGGCGCGTGTGGTGCAGCGCTGGTGACTTCCCGAGGTTAGCGGTATGGCCTGCTGTTATTAATTTTGTCCCAGCTAGTGGTGATCCATCTTCTCATATGCCCGCCCCCATTTTCTCTCTTCTTTCTCTCTCTCTCTCTCTCTCTCTCTCTCTCTCTCTCTCTCTCTCTCTCTCTCTCTCTCTCTCTCTCTCTCTTATGCTGTTGTTTGCTCCCAGCCTGTCCATGCACTCATTTCTTCAATATGCTGTGAAACTGTTATGCGCAGGAAGTCTTAGGAAACCTAGAAATAAATAAAAAAAAAAAAAAGTCATGGTAATAATAATGAATAATAATGATAAATAAACCCTGGATCAACATTCATATTTAAATCCTCCTTAATACCTCGCCCATCATTCTCAGCCTAAGGCTTACCTTTTCTCCACAAATTATATCGACATTCATCGATAACGTTCTGGGGTGCCTTGCGAAACAGACAAACAGACCGACTGACGGACAGACAGACAGACATGTGGGAGTGAATGTATAAACAGTCGACTCGCATTTCCCGGTGTTCGGACTTCCCGCACACGCCCTCTCACCCAGCCGAGCCGCTCCTGCCCACCCCACCACCCCAGTTCCCATTTCAACAAGCCGTGACCGACCTGTTTCACCTACAAGGCAATGTGTACATCGCATACGCCGACAGGCTGACAGTGACAGGCTGGCTAGAAGTGGAACACCTGTCTGGGGAAGCCACCAGCTCCCGCCTCATCACGTTGTTCCGGCGGTGGTTCACACGCTTCGGCATCCCTGAAGAGCTCTCATGTGACGGGGGCACCAACCTCACCAGCCACGAATCGAGGAGGTTCTTCGAGGACTGGCGCGTCACCCTACAAATCTCATCATCCCACTACGCCCAATCTAATGGGCGTGCAGAAGCAGCTGTCAAGTTGGCCAAGAGGCTGTTGAGAGGCAACACAACTCGTGGGGGCTCCTTAGACACCGACAGCACTGCCAGAGCGATCCTCCAGTACCTGAACACACCCCTGCACGGCCTCGACGCATCCCCAGCACAGCTGCTGACAGGCAGACAGCTGCGAGACGCCATACCCGTAGAGAGCTCCCGCTACCTCATCAACGAGCAGTGGGGCAGGACACCGGGAACGTGCCATGATCCAAACATCAGTCAACTCATCAATACGGCACGACCAGCAGGCCCTTGAGGCCCGGGCAGTGAGCACGCATCCAAAACCCATCTAGCGGGCGGTGGGATCGGGTGGGAACCGTGCTCGAGCTGTCCGCACCCCGTCAGTATCTTCTACGACTAGACGGCAGTGGGAGAGCGTCCATACGGAATAGACGTCATCTTCGTGCGCTTATTGGTGAACCACAGCTGTCGGATGACTCGACTGAATCCCCTACACCTGGGCGTGTCACCACACCACGGCCCCGTGGCACCCAGCGAGCACCAAGGCACCTTGATGATTATTTCTTGAACTCTCCTGTGTAGGTTAACTCACTGTGTCACTCTAGGATATGTATTAGGTTTACTTTTCCTTTGCTTTCCACAGCGCATATTATATTTTAAGTTACATCATTACACCATCCTGGGTAATTGGGGGGAGAGTGTAGGAGTTTGTATTTACCCAAGCGCGGTACGATATGTTGGTGTATATATATATATATATATATATATATATATATATATATATATATATATATATATATATATATATATATATATATATATATATATATATATATATATATATGAACGAACGAACGAATTGGGGATAGGAAAGTTGGATGAAAGAAGAATTTGAGAGAGAGAAGTGTGTTAAAGTTGGAAGTACAGTTTGAGATGATAGATGACGGGCAGTCCGTCTTGCTACTTAGTTAATTTTCTCCTATTGGCGCCGCCGGGCGTGACTCAGCCAGAGTCTCCGTCTCAGGTAGACCCCTCACAGTGCCTCTATACCAGTATGGTTATGGAAGTGCTTCCATCTGACACTGTGACTCAGGGTGCAGCCGCTAACTCTCGACCTCTCTCCGCTGCCGGGTGTTTGCAAACAGAGCCGGTGACCACCACCCCTTACCGGGATGGGGGTTGTTCTACGGTGAGCCTCCTGCTCTTCCTAACCGCACGAGTCAACATCCCCACCCCGACAACTCAGGGCGCGGAGCAGAGGTAGAGGAGTACAGGGAAGAGACTTTTAATCATCGATTGGCCTTGATTTGTGTCATGGAAGTGATTTTGTATGTTTCTAGTGTGAATTATATAGTTTTTATGTTTTTGTTTTATGTTTTATGTATATGCTGTGTATATTGGGAGTGGATTGATTTTATTAAGATATGTGATTGGCCTTTTAAACCAGTTGTGGTCTCTTGTTTGCTCGTGGTCTGTAGTTGCGTTTTTGTAGTGTGTGTCATCTAGTATTTCTTCTAGTTTGTGTTTGATTTGGTTGCCTCGTTTATGTAGTGTGAAGTTGATAGGTAATAAGTTTGCTTGTGAGTGTAATTCCTCTGTTGTTTTTGTATATGGGTATTTTTCATTGTATGTGAATCTTAGGGCCTTGTTTTGGATTCTTTGTAGGGATAGCATTTGTGAGTTTGATATTGCATTGAGTGTGTATGTGGGGTAAGTTAGGATGGGGAGGACACATGCTTTTATCAAGTGTAGTTTTATGTTGCTGTCTAGTTTGTCAAAGCGTTTAGTTATTTTAAGTGCAAGAGTAGCTTTTTTGGAGATGTTTGAGATGTGTTTTGTATAGCCTTGTGTTCCTATTTTCAGTCCTAGTATGGAGGCTTTGTTTGCATATGGAATATTTTCTCCATCTATGGTGACAGGTGTTGTCTTTTTTATGGCAATGGGGAGGAGAGTGAATTTTGATGTATTAGTTTTTATCTTCCATTTGTTTTCGTAATTGCTTATGTGTTTTATTTCTCTTTCAATCTTTCTTGCTAACATGTGTCTTGATTTACCTGGTTGGATGATTATTTGTGTTATATCATCCGCATACTGTATGTTGATTCCGTTTGTTAGTGGAGGGGGAATGTCATATGTATATATTGTATAAAGTGTGGGGGAGAGGCTGCTTCCTTGAGGGACACCACTATGGAGCTGGAATCTCGGGCCATCGTAATTTTTGAGAGAGATGGAGGCAGTTCTGTTGTCGAGGAAACTATTGAGGAGTTTTGCAAGTATAGTAGGTGTTTGTATTTGTAGTATTTTGTATTTTAAGCCGTTTAACCATACTTTATCAAACGCTTTTGAAACGTCTCTAAGGACTACACAGCATTGTTTTTTGTCTGCTATTGCTTTTGATATTGTTTGTTATTGTTGCAAGGGCTGTATCTGTAGATCTGTTTTTGCGAAAGCCGTGCTGTGTTGATGGAAGAATATTGTTGGATTCTAGAAAAGTACGGAGTCTAGTGTTTATTATTTTTTCATATATTTTGTTTGGTACCTCTAGTAACGATATGGGGCGAAAGTTGTTAGGGTCAGTGGTTGGTTTGTCTGGGTTAGGAATTAATTTTATTTGTGCGTGTTTGAAGGTTTTTGGGAAGTATCCCATGGAGAGAGAGACGTTAAGTAGCTTTGTGTATATATCTAGTACTTCGTTAGGGAGATTTGCTAATATAGTTTTGTTTATTTTAGTGTGTCCTGGGGTGTTGTTTTTTAGCTGTTTTATTGTATTTTTAATGTCTTGTAGTGTGATGGGAGATATGTATTCATTATTTATATTAAGATTGGCTGGGTCTGCATGTTGGTAAGGAAGTGTAAGTATTCTATTGTTGTTTATATATTCGTTTACTGTTTGGTCGTTCTCTTGATCAAAAGTCAAGTTCTCTTCTGGACTTATTTTAAAAACATTGCTCCATATTTCTCTAAAAATAGTTTCTTTTTGGTTTTCTTCGTAGATTTTGGTGTTTTCATGTATTAAGTATGGTGTTTGTCTTGTTTTGTTGCCTTTTAGCTGCTTTATATTTTGCCAGAATTTCTGTGGGTTTTTATGTAGATGATTTAGTTTCTTTATTTTATTTTCCCAGTTTTTGTTACTTTGTTGCTTGCATTCTGTTACTATTGCTTGCCTAATAGTTTTGTATGTGATGTATTTAGTGTAGGTCCAGCCTGCTATCATGCTGTTTTCTATAAGTTGCTGAGCCCACCACTGTAACTCTTTAGTTTTAGGGGTAACTAATGATTTTTGTACTGTTTTATGTTTTGTAATTGGTATGTGTTCTTCCATGGTTGATGTTATTGCTGTTGTCCATTCTTTTAATGAGTTTTCAAGTGTTTGTTGGTCCATATAAGGGTCTACATTGATATTTCTTGTTTTGTGTTGTGTTGTGATCTTGAATTCTTCCCAGTTTGTCTTTTTGAGTGAATATGTGGATGACGTTTCTATCTTTACCGGCTTTGCAGTGATTTTTATTATAATGGGTAAGTGATCAGATGAGGTTGTAGGTCCAGTTTGTATGTCTATGTTATGGTATGTTTTGTTGTTAGTTAGTATTGTAACGCCCGGGTATTATTGTTGTTTAGTCTAAGTTGCCTTTATTTCTTTCTGTGGGATTGAGTGTGTGCGTGTGTGTGTGTCAGCTGTGCCTGGTGTCTGGCAGTGGTGCATGGATGGCGGGAGAGAAGTCGCGGGACTGCAGTGACTGGGCAGTGTGTTGTTGGCCCCGCTCTGGATAACTTGTCTTTGCGTGTCCTCCGTGCCGAGTGCCTGTTGCGTGAGCCTGAAGAGTTTGACTGTCCCTGCCTGTGTCTGTAACTGCCTGTAACTAACGGAACTAGTAAAGGAAGAAAGTGTTGCCCACTGTTTGTCTACCCGCTCTGTCTGGCTGTGCGTGAATCACGTGGGACGTGGTACCCTTAGCATCTCTTGTCTAGCCTGCTGGTGTTCCCGAGTGCTGTCCTGACTGTCGGGGAATTGTGGGCGTCTACGGGAGTGCTGAGGTTTGTGCTTTCGTAACAATGGCGTCAGGAGTGGGATGCTAAGTGTGTGCTCGTACAGACCTACGTGACTCGAGTGGAGAAACCATGGCAGACAAGGTGGTAGACAAAATGGCGGGCGAGAGTGGTGCTGCTGACCAGTGTGAGGGACTGAGTGGGTCTAGTCACGACTCTAGTGATGCTGGTGACGAGAAGCCCACCCAGATGGACCTCCTCATGTCCCAACTGGCGAGTATGGCTCAGAAGCAGGAGGAAAGGCACGAGCAAACCGTGGCAACACAAGCTGCCCAAACTGAACGACTGATGGAAGCCCTGCAAAGCAGCCTAGGTTCTCTGAGGGCTGAAACGCAGGCGTATACTGATCGCTCGTGTGAGGCAGTGAAACAGGAGGTAAAAAGTGAACTCCAAGCCTTGCGGGAAGAGGTGGCAGACCTGCGTGAGGGCGCGAGTGTTTGGCGGTAGGGCGCGTGGCCGCCACGTGGCGTCTTGGCGGGAGGTGTACAGCTGCCCGCAACCCCCGCCTGGCCTCCCGTGACTAGCCCAGGACCTGAAGGGAGTGTGGCCTCAGCCCCACCTGCTGTTGGGGGCCTTGGATGGGGCCCTGTGGGGGAAGCAGGTCCTTGGGAAGCACCCGAGATGGCCGTTGGGGGCTGGCCGCCCACCCGGGACAGGAGGGGAGGGCTTAGCCTGCCCCCTACACCGCCGGGCTCACCTCCCCGTGCCGCCTCCCCGCCCCCGAGCCCTAAGGCAGCCCGCTCGTCACCTCGTCACGTGAGACGCAAGCCAGCGGAGTACGATGGTAAGGTCAGCTGGGAGTCTTACGTCGCCCAGTTCGATATGCTGGCCTTGGCCCAGGGCTGGGGGTAGGCAGAGAAGGCCCTGCAACTAGCGACAGCCCTGCGAGGCCCGGCGTTGGAAGTGCTGGGTCATCTCCCTGCCAGCCAGCGCACCTCATACGCAGCAGTGTCCGAAACTTTGCGGCGACGTTTCGGACACCGTCATCAGGCGGAGGTATACCGCGCCCAGCTTAAGAAGAGGACGCGAGAGAAGGACGAAACCCTTTCCCAGCTGGCGCAGGACGTAGAAGGGCTGGTGAGGAGGGCGTATCCAAGCGCGGCCGAGGACATGGTCGTTGTTCTGGCGCGCGACGCGTTCGTAGACGCCCTCCAGGACCACCAGCTCCAAATCTATGTGAAGCAGGCACACCCAGCTGACGTGCAGGTGGCGTTGGCACGGGCTATGGAGTTTGAGGCCTTCCTACAGACGACGACCAGCCTCTCTTCTCTTGCCCAGCCTCGCGGTGAGGTACGGGGCCGGAAGGCGAAGGTGGAGCACAAGGCGGCGTCACGGGAGGCGAGCCCGTCCGAGTTCGCCGGCCGCTGTTGGGGCTGCAGTGAGAGAGGCCATAGACGCAGCCAATGTCCGAGGGGACGAAGGACGCGCTCCCTCGATCGGCCTAACTCCAAAGCCTTCCAGACGTGCTGCGCCGCATGCGGCAAATCGGGCCACCGCTCCAGCGCCTCCCCCAAGCCCAAGGAGGTTGCTGAGGCGGGAAACAGCAGCGGGCTGGAGGAGGGGGCGACCTCACAGCCTGCCAAGGTGCCAATGCCCCGTGCTGTGTAAAGTGCCACCTCACCGTCAGCGCAGTGCAGGTACGAGGTGCGGTTGATGGAAGGCCTTGCTGCATGACCATTGACAGCGGGGCTGAGCGCACCATCGTGCAGCGGAGGCTGGTAAGTGCTGAGTGGCTCCCGTGCACCGTGGACAGGCTGTGTGGAGTAACGGGGGACTGCATGCCGTTGCAAGGCCCAGTAGACGTTCGAATAAGTGTCGGCAGCGCGGAGGTGAACCTGCCCGTGTATGTTGCCGAGCTGGAGGAAGAGTGTCTGCTGGGTTACGACTACCTGAAGAAGACCAGGGCCTGCGTAGACTTTGGACGGAAGGTGATAAAGGTATGTGGATACGATGTGCCTTTCCTTCCGGAGGTCGGCCGGTCGGAGGTAGTGACGACACGGCGGATGCAGTTGGCCCCGCGCTCTGAGTGTCGAGTACAGTGTCGACTCGCACGGCCGATGCAGAGCACGGAGGGCCTAGTGGAACCAGCCAGCGACTGTCGACTGGCTGACGGAGTGGCAGTCGGAAGGAGCCTCGTGCAAGCGGGGGAGAAGGTAGTCACTGTCTTACTGGCTAACTTCTCCGACGAGGCTCGCAACATACCCGCCGGAACAGCGGTGGGCGAGTGCGTGGAGGTGCAGCGTGCCGAGGCACCGCCGCAGGGTGAGCGGGCGGCCGAGGGAGCCCCGCTGCCGAGCTTCCTGGAGGATCTAGCGACCCGGAGCGCTGTCAATCTGACGGAGGCGCAGACGGAGCTCGTGTGTGACACCCTGGGCCGGTACGCCGATGTGTTCAGCCAGAGCGTCTCGGACTTGGGTCGCACGTCACTGGTGAAACACACGATCAACACTGGCACCCACGCACCGGTCAAGAGCCCACCCCGACGCATCGCACCAGCAAGGCGCGAAGAAATGCAGCGTGCAGTGAACGACCTGGCCACGCAAGGGGTAATCGAGCGATTTTGTGTTGATTGACTCTGAGGGAGAGATATAAGGAGAGGCAAGGTCGGGTCGATCTTTTTGTAAAGGAGGGGGTGATGTAACGCCCGGGTATTATTGTTGTTTAGTCTAAGTTGCCTTTATTTCTTTCTGTGGGATTGAGTGTGTGCGTGTGTGTGTGTCAGCTGTGCCTGGTGTCTGGCAGTGGTGCATGGATGGCGGGAGAGAAGTCGCGGGACTGCAGTGACTGGGCAGTGTGTTGTTGGCCCCGCTCTGGATAACTTGTCTTTGCGTGTCCTCCGTGCCGAGTGCCTGTTGCGTGAGCCTGAAGAGTTTGACTGTCCCTGCCTGTGTCTGTAACTGCCTGTAACTAACGGAACTAGTAAAGGAAGAAAGTGTTGCCCACTGTTTGTCTACCCGCTCTGTCTGGCTGTGCGTGAATCACGTGGGACGTGGTACCCTTAGCATCTCTTGTCTAGCCTGCTGGTGTTCCCGAGTGCTGTCCTGACTGTCGGGGAATTGTGGGCGTCTACGGGAGTGCTGAGGTTTGTGCTTTCGTAACAGTATTATGTCTGGTGTTGATCTGGAGTTGTGAGATATAAACGTGGGGAAATCTGGTCCTATATGAGTGAGTTTGTTGATGTTTATGAGCATCATCAGGGCTTTTCCTACTGTGTTTTCCTTTTTATTATCTATTTGTGGATGGTGTGCATTTAAATCTCCTATTATGTAAGTAGGGTAGTTTTGTGAAGCAATTCTGTGAAAATCTGTGATAGGGAGGTAAGGTCTTCTTGGGGGTAAATATGTGGTTGCTATGTTGATGGGTCCTGTGTTTGTTTCTATTGTAATTTGTAAGATATCAGTATCGAAATCGTCTGTTACTTTGTGTTTGATATTTTGTTTTATTAAGATTGCCGATCCGTCATGCATTTCTTCACTGGAGTTGATGAGGTAGGTGGTGTAATTGTGTAGTTTTATGTTTTCTGTTGTTTTTAAGCCGTGGCTATTAATTAGGATAATGTGTGGATCAATTTGAGAGTAAGTTGCTATTAGTGTTTGTTTGTTGGTGTTCCAGTGAGCGACGTTGTGCTGTACTATGTTAATGTTTTCTAAAGTTTTGTGTATGTTGAATGTATATGATGGTGTGCCTATTGGCTATTTTTTCTTGCTACTTTATGTTTTGGTGGGGTCAACTCACTGGGCAAGCCATTTCGTATTTTATTATATTTTTGGTCATCTGTGACCCTGAAGCAGTTGTCAAGGTTTATTTCGTTGTTTATGAGGCTTTTCCATACCTCTTCCTCTGATATGTTTTTAGCTGTAAATCTCCATTTATATGTTCCTGCTTCTATTCCTTCTTCTATTTCCTTCAGGCTTAATTCTTTTCCCATTGGCCAGCCCCTGCTTTTCTTTGCAATTATTATCAATCCCAGATCTGTTCCTTTTATTTTTCCGAGTTCTGGCATTTGTTCTTCAGGATCTACGAATTCTTGTGTGTCTTCCATTGTAATGTTTGTGTCTGTGTTGTATATGTCTTTAGTCTGCGGGAGCGTGTTTGCTTGTGTGATGTTTGTGTTTTGGATGTGTGGGGACGTGCTTGCCTGTTTGGTGCTTGTGTTTTGTGTGTTTCCTTGCTGTTGTTGTGTTTGAGGTTGTGTGTTTGAGTTGTTGCTGTTGGTCATCATTGTGAGAATCTGCTTAGATGGCGGGTTTGGTGGAAGATTTATTTTTGGGAGGTTGTTAAGTGTTAGTGCTCTGTTGAACTCATCATTGTAAGTCCCTGGGTTTACAGCATTTATCATATGTGCGTGAAGCATACATGAGGTAATCTTGGCACATGTGTCCCTGTCGAATGGTTGCTGTGTGGGTGCGCTGTAGGTGTTAGCATTAACTGTCTGGCTGTATGTTTTGTTTGAGTTAGTTGGTGTTTGCTTTCTTTTTTGTTCTATGACTTCCTTCCTTTTCTTACACTTGAAGGCCAGAGTTCTGTGAGGTTCGTTGCAATTGATGCATTTTTTTGTGGTGTTGTGGCATGTTCTCCATGTGTGCCCTGTCTCGGCACATTCTGAACATATTTCGTATGTTTTTGGTTTATCACATTTGTTGGTAGGATGATTCTCAATAGCGTAACATCTCATGCAGGTGAGGATGGGAATAAATTCTTCTATTTTTATGTTATAGTGAGGAATGCTCATATTAAATGCTAGCAGCCCTGTTTCAGTTGCTTTTCTTGCTGAGGTGGAGCTGTTCAGAGTA
This sequence comes from Scylla paramamosain, assembly GCF_035594125.1. NCBI lineage: Eukaryota > Metazoa > Arthropoda > Malacostraca > Decapoda > Portunidae > Scylla > Scylla paramamosain. The sequence goes on from NC_087192.1 coordinate 8,687,481, forward strand.
ATTTTTATCATCTTTGTTCTGGGGATTTTAAATACATTGTCAATTCCTTCGTTAAGGAAGTTGTTTTCGTTCAAGAGCTCAGCAGTAATGTCTTTTTCGGATTTTGAGTAGATGTGGTCGTCAGTGTTGAACAAGAGAATGGTTCTTTTTGCCTTGATTTCTGGTGGTAGAACAGGCGAAAATTCTTCCTCCTTCAAGAGACTGATGGTGTTTGGCGAGAAGATGTCTGTGTCTTCATCCGTTCTAGTAATGACGGCGAAGGAGTCTGTGGTTGGTATGATCCGTGTGGCATAGATCAGTTTCTCCGAGAGTAGCCTTAGTAGTTTTAGCTTGTTCTTTGCAGAGGGGTCTGGGTGTTTGATCTTTACTCTTGGCATTTTTCTTCTTCAGGAGTCTTATGCTGAGAGCATCGAGTGGTGGTGATGCACAGTAAAAGTAATAAAAGTAAAAACCTTCTAAGACCTACAAAGGGCCAAAGGCCGACACACAAACACAGCTAAAGATAGTTTATGGAAGAAGCCTGCCTATGCGCCCCAGTTTGACGGTCCAGCTGCTAACAACCGACGTAACCGTCCTGAGGCACAACCTATCCCTAACAAGAGTGTTTGCCCGACCAATCCAAAAGGCTTAAGGCAGCCCTCTGAGGGCCCCCCTTGTGCAAGCCGCAGGGTTCACCTTGACCTTCTGGACGGACGCTAAGGGCGAAAATGAAATACAGTACGAGAGAAAAAGATGCCTGGGCGGGACTCAATAAAGAATCCCCGGTACACAGGTCTTGGGAGACTTGCCAAGGTGGAAGTTTCCCTGGTGTGCAAAGCTGGCACGAGTATGGCTGGTAGACACGTAGACTGCGTTGGAAGATCAGTCACCTCCTGCACTGGGGGCTCGCTATCCAGCAAGGTTACTCAACCCTGGGGCCAGAGCAACCAAGCACGGGGCGAACCAGGCGAGTGCTTCGAGAGAACGTGGTCTACAATGTCTGCTGCTCGTCTCGAGTGTGTGTGTGTGGTCTAGAATCGTCTAGTCTGTCGGTCTCCTGTTGAGTCTTATATATATATATATATATATATATATATATATATATATATATATATATATATATATATATATATATATATATATATATATATATATATATATATATATATATATATATATATAGGCGCCATGGGAACTGCCCGGCAACTTTTTTCTCCCACTGTACTTCTATTTCTCCTCACTTTTTCTTCCCTGTGTACCAGTCTTGGTACACACACTGCCCCTTCTTGTAACACCCCTTTTTCTAAATAAAAACTTGAAAACTTAAAACTTGAACCAGGAGTGAGTCCAGACCTCGTTCTCTGTCACGGCGTGCCTTGTACTCCCTCGCTCCACAAATAAACGCAACCAAGATTCTGGTGTCTCTGCTACCCTTCACACCTCAACAGAGAGAGAGAGAGAGAGAGAGAGAGAAGTGCACTATCACAACGGCCCGTTACGATGGTGATAATGCACTTTTTTTTTCTCTCTCTCTCGTTTGATGCACTTTTTTTTTTCTCTCTCTCTCGTTTGAAAAGGGAAGGCAAATCACCTGCGAATCTTCTTAAGAGTAAAAGATAAAAATGTTGAGGATAAACAACAATAAATCATCACTAAATCGTCTCACTGCCCTGAGACAGTTTAGAGAGAGAGAGAGAGAGAGAGAGAGAGAGAGAGAGGGAGGAAGTAAATTATTGTACGTGTGAAATCGTTGTCCATCCCCACTCCCCTCCCTTACTTCTAATGAGAGTGGCGCCCAGACAGTGCAACTGAGCCAGTAGGAAGCACTAAAATTATTGTCATGGAGTGTTTTATTAAGGAGTCTGAGTCTGTTCTTAATCAATTTATTAAGAGATCCTGCATGTCAATTTTTTTTTTTTTTTTCAAAGCTTTACTGAGATACGTGAAAGTTTCAAAATCTGAAAATGTTTCCTGCTGTATTATTCCTGTATTATTTTTTATTCCGTTACGTGGAATAATTAGAGTTATTCCACGTAATGGAATCATAAATATATCACGTAAAAGCCAAGAAAATGTAGTCACTACTATAAGGAGATATAATATAACACAATTGTATATACTCTGTATAGGACACACTAGACAGGTAAAGTGATAGTGAACGACCGACACACGCAGTGTGCTTAACTTAAATGCTTAACTCGTTTGTTTACTTTTGGCGCTTGGCCCCTTGTCGCAGCTAGCTACTCAATTTATATATAGTAAAACAAACTTTGAACTACTCAGGAAATATTTTAGAGACAGAATGGAGCAACTTTTTCATGGCAGGAATGGGTATACAGAGAAGACAAGTGGAACCTCTTCTTGGAAATTTATAAAAAGGGAGTGGAACAGCATGTACCAACATTAAAACAAAAGGAGACTAGAATTAAAGAGTCGTTTAACAGGTAGTGCGGTGACACGAACGAAAGGCAGCAAGGGCATGGAAAAGATGGAGGAGACATCCAGAGAGGTGGTTGGAATATAAGTGCAAAAAATTAATATGTGGAAATACACAGGGAAGATAAAAATAATTATGAGAAGAACATATAAAAAAAAAAGAATAAGAAATAAGGAAATTATACAGAGATGGAATGGAACATGGTGATCTGGATATGGCTGAGATTATGAATAAGCACTTCCAAGCAGTCTTTACGAGGGAGAGTAATTGGGATGAGGAAGGACAGAGGCAAGAAAGATAGCTTCCTATAAGCGATATAGAATCCACGAAATGAAAAAAAATAAATAAAAAATAAATAAAAAGTTAATGAGGGAATTGGACGTGATATCACATGGACCAGACGGAATCGCAAACTGGTGATTAAATTCTAGAATATAGTGAGGAGCTGGCAGATAAAATACATAGCAGAGTTCACTAAAGAAAGGAAAAATCCCGAGACTGGAAAAAAAAGCTAATTTGTTCTGATACATAAAGGAGGTGACAGAGAAAACCTGAGATAGATCAGTATTCTTTAACAAGTGTGGTAGCCAAGATTTGCGAAAAAAAAAAAGTTATTAAGGGCAGATGGACTTAACACTTGGAAGCAAACAGCTCACTGACCACAAGAAAATTTAATTTAGAAAAGGTAAATCGTGTACCACAAATTTGATGTTTTTATTCTTGAATAATAGGTATAATGCAAGAAAGGTCGAGGGACTGTGTATTCCTTGATTGAAAAAAAGGTTTTGATAAGATGTCACACAAAGCCTGGTAAGAGAAGTAGAGTTCATAGCAGAAGTGCAAGGAGAGCTGCTGGATTGGATGAGTGACTTTCTGAAAGAAAAGGAAATGAGAGAGATAATGAAAGCCAAATTCCTTCCCTGGAAGGAAGTTATCAGTGGGGTCCCACAGGTATCAGTATTGGCCCCAATTATGTTTGCAATATGTATTAATGACATAGATGGGGGAATTAATAATTATATGAGTCTCTTTGCCGATTGTACTAAATTACTGAGAAGAGTGAGTAAAGAGAATGATTGTGGGATGGTGCAACAAGATCTGATAAAATTTGGGAATGGAACTACAAATGGGAAATGGAATTCAACATCAAGAAATGCAGTGTAATGAAGTTTGGAAAGAGCAAGCAGAGGATTTCAGAGCAATATAAACTTGGAGAGATAATAGAGAAATCAAATTCTTTAATTTTAAGTATCTCTGTAAGACTGTATTTTAGATATAGTACTTACATAGACTTGCTACAGTCTGCACTTACTTTGGCCTCTACTTTCAGCTGAGGTGTTTAACTCAGTAACCAGTCATTATCCCTTACTTTCTACATAGGGGCAAATAAATGTAATATAGAAATCATCATCATTTTTACTAATGTGATCAGTCATTAAAAATATATTTTTTAAGCTTTCAAGTAGTAGCACTAAACACCCATTGTACTAAGCTCTTTTCACTGTGCTCCTGTGTCTTGGCATCATCTTAGCGTTAGTTTTACTCCCATGATACAACAATTATCACACATGAACTATTCAAATTTAAAACTAAATCAGTTGTCATTTTCCTTGTCACTAACATTAAATGATCCCTGTGATAATTTTACATAGAGGGTAATCTTTAGAAACAGACCCCCAAAAAAATTTGGAGATCCAGAATCCCAAAGAATTAGGTTTGGCTGGTTGGCTGCTATGAGATATATACCTGTGTATGTGCATATACATACATGCATGGGTACAACCATATAAACATATTTCTGTATACATATTCTTTATTTACCAAATATCAATGTACTTCTTTCATATCTGTTATCTGAAGACTTTCAGTCTTCCACAACCAGGCCCCAGCAAATGTCCTAGTGGTTTAGCAGAGCAGCTTAACATCAACACCCAATGCTTCATCTCCAAACAAATTTCAGTGCAATGAATATTCAAGATTACACAGGATGCAATTACAAGATATATGTGAACACTTATTTTATTTTATTTATTTATTTTATTTATACATCTAATACTTTTTATAACATGAAATACTTTTTCATAAAATGGCCAACTCTGATGGAAGACACAGGGTGTTTTTGTTAAGTTTCCTTAACACAGGATTATTATTGTTTTTATGTAATTGGCAGATTCATATGCATGATGTTTTTATGAAGATATTTTAACAAATGGTATGAGTGACCTCTGACAAATTTGATAAATATGAATATCAAATATATATATATATATATATATATATATATATATATATATATATATATATATATATATATATATATATATATATATATATATATAATAATAATAATTCTTAATTGTGATTCCTAAAACAGCACAATTATTGTGTGATAAATGAGTACTAATTCTGAAAAAGATCTTTTATGCATACAGAACACAAAGAAATCCTGGAAACAAAATGAAAATTACTTCCTTCAGCAAACAATGGAATAAGTCTTCTTGAAGAAATTGATTATTCATTTCTGCAATTTACTCACATAATTAGGATAGAACCCATTAAAGTAGTGAGAGTACTCAGCACTTTCAGCACAATTCTAATACACTAATGGTAGTGAGCACAATGGGCTCACTACCTGAGCTTAACCCTCTGAATCCAGTGGCTGTCTTGTACTCTTATTTCAGCTGAGATTACATGCTTGCACTAAGTTTTACAGGTATTGTCTAAAGATCAATGAGGTGTGTGGTTAGTAAAATTACCGGTATAATAGTATCTAGTTTTGTACTATTTCAAGTAGGAATACACTCAAGTGATATGTTTCAAGAAACCACTCAGATTTTAAGGGTTAAGTCAAGTGTTTCATAACGTCTTTGTTATCAGAATCATCTATATCTCTGCAGATCTTTGGAGGAATTAAGTACTACATATTGTGATTTTCAGTATATTCCTCTCTTGAATTCTTTAATTGCCATCCTACTGGTTATTCTTGTCAGCTCATTTCAGTCATTCAATTACCTCATCAACAGTGAAGCTCAAAAACAAGAAATACACATATAATAATTCTGGCAATCAATATCACTTTGATCCTCATTTAACGTTGAATCAAACCTGTTATAAAAGAAAACATCCAAAATTTTGTCTGCATTAATATTCTGCCCATTGTCAACAACGAAATGGTCAAAGATGGTTGCAAGCTTGGTGTCCAATCATCTGCAGGTGACCCTTTCAGAAAACAGTGAAGGAATTACAAAGTAGAATATAAATACAAATAAATGAATTAATATAATCAAAGAAAAATAGTAACTTGTCATTATAATTATTTACATGTTTTTAATCAATAAACAGCTATTCAGTTTGCTAAAAGAAAATAACAATAAAACAAAATTATATAAATGAATAAATAAAAAAAATATTAGATAAATAGACAGATAAAATTACAAACTCTTTATTCTGTCTTTTCCATCATTCAAAGTTCATTGGAGAACTTGGCAAATATTCAGTAGTCCATCTTTCTCCTTATCCTATAGGTACACAACAGAAATGGCAGATGTTTGCACCACAAAGCTGGTATGGAAACAGCCCATGAATTCATGGACAAATGTAAATATCAAACCTATGCAGTAGTGAAGTTAAGTACCTAAAGGGATGCTGGACATTGATGGCTTAGGGCTTCACAGATATGAGAACAATATCCCTTACATACAGCTTTGTTGCAATGCATTTTGATAAAGGCCAACATTTAAATAATTCTACATTTTTTTATTGATGAATTTAAAAAGATCATTCATATTGAAAGGCTTATAGTTGAAATACTTATATTTGTAGGTACAGTACATTACTTCTTACTCTATGGATTACTCTGCTTTTAATATTCTTCATATAATAACTTAGTTTCTGCTTCTTAAATGTTTCTCTCTTTTATGAGTTTGTCAGTTTTTTCACTATCTCTACCTTTGAATCCTCAGTATATATACTAACACTACTTTTACCCAGTTTTTTCTTATAAATACCTTTTTCTACAAGATACTCTTCTACCTTGCGACTCACTGTCCTCCTTAAAGAGAATGTTTTTTTTTTTTTTACCTTCTGCCTCTACTTCTGCTTCTTGACCTTGTATATCTACTTGGTGATTTCTTACTATGACTTCTTGACATCCTTTCTCCCTTTCTCATCCTTCTCTCTCTACTTCTTGACCGTCCAGCTCTGTTCTTTGAACTTCTTTCTCTGCTTGACCTCTTCTCTCTCCTTGAATCTTTGTCATTACTTCTTGATCTCTTGTCTTTGCTTCTTGATCTCCTGTCTCTACTTGTTGACCTCCTGTCCTGGCTTTTGTTTCCAACCTGTTTATCTTTCCCACTTACTTCCTCACTTTCTTTTCCCCCACCTGTGTTCCAAAAGTCCCAGGCTCTTCCTCTCTTGGAAGGAACTTCTAGGGATTCGTCTCTCTCCCTGCTCCTCTCAAAGTCTGGGTTCATACTTCTTTTGTGTTTTTCTTGAATTTTTATAGAAGTGACTTCCTCATCAGAAAGCTTCTCCTGCTTGATAGTGGCAGTGGTGGTGGTAGTGGTAGTGGTCTTAACAGTGGCAGCAAAAGGATTGTCTCTTCCTACAAAGTCCACTTTGAGTCCCTTTGTTATCTCCCTGAGGAGAGCCTGAGTGTCAGGTTTCTCCTCAGACTGCTTCTTGCTTTCTCTCTTCTTACTTGTTTTCTTTTTTGTTCTCTTGCTGTTGTGTTCACCTTCTGAATCTGAATTGTATTTTGTCTTGGCCTTCTTCTTTTTCTTCACCTTTTTATGTTTCTTTTTCTTTGTTTTCTTTTCCTCCTCGGATTCTGAGGAAGAGGAAGAGGAGGATGAGGAAGATTTTCTGCTTTCCTTGGCTTTCTTCTTTTTCTTGCTATCCATTTTTTCCAACTTCCTCAGGAGCTTCTTCTTCTCCTTCATGGTCAGAGAACGTAGTAGTGTGTACTCATCCACACTCTCCTCATCACTTGACACAAGCCGCTGGGAAAGCAAGAGTCAATATAAAAGAAATGCTTCCCTTACGAAGTAATTTTTAACTGCTAGATCTGAAACTTCTAGTATTTTCATCACTAAGAAATTTACCTATAATAGTACTCATTCAAACAAGTGTGTGGATGTATGCATGCATTTATCTATATCTTGTTTTTAAGCTATTCTTAACAGCATACTAGAGCAGAGGCTCAACTTGCTTTGTCTGTACACTTCATCCTTATATGCTCCTATGTAATTCTTCCACTCTCCCATCAATTAATGGGAAGTTTGATAACACAGGCATGGATGATGTGAAATGAAAGCTATTTGCAGATGGCAATGTAATGGTTGCATGGTAATCAACAAATAACAAAGTCGCCTGCTAAAAACCAGGAGACTGAAATAACAGGGAGGATATACAGTGGGGTACTTGGCATAGGACATATTTGACTTAAAACCAACACACTATGTGACCCAAAAAATCTTGTTTTTTTCTTTGCTTGCAATGCTCACATCACTTGGGTGAGTACAAAATTCATAATTTCTTTATGACTTTCCTGGTGTGTTTGCTAGTGATGAACACTACACTATACAGCGTATGGTAAAAGACATAGTTTATACACGTTTTATTGCAATTTTTAAAGTGACCAAATTTTTTTTTATCAATTTTTTGTTTTCAAGAATAAAGTCTTGTCATCAAACTGTTTTTCTGCTTCTGACACCAATGTGGGACAAATTATGGTTCTAAGCCAAGTACACCAGTGTATGAGTGAGGTCATTTTAAGGAATGTAAGAGAAAAGTAAATATAAGAAGATGAAATGTTATAATGCATGAAAAACCAAGGATTCTGAAAGAAAGAGCACAAAAAACATCTTGTATTAGTGCTACAGTTGTAAAAAAATGTTACTGATGTAAAAGTGCTTTTTTTACCAAAAAACAATCTTGCATATATGACCAATTGTTTGATAAAAATTTTGTAGTACATCAACAATACATTTCATGTAAATATTCACATTAAGTAAAAATTTATTATATAGTATGTTTGCCATTTCTTGCAGGAAGCTCACAATAAAACAAAATTCAACAAATCAATAACCAGTTTCTTTACTAACCTGATTTTTAGCAAATGGATTTTGAGAGTTGCCATAAATCCCATATGAAACTGTTGGAATGTTTTTCAGCCGCAGGCCATCATCTCTCATCCCTGCAGCCAGTTCTTTGTGGCTAAGGCCACCAGAGCCCTCAGCTGGTTCCAGCACCCGCCCATAAAGAGGACACTCCTTATCTGTGTTGATGTGACCCCATGCCTTGCATTTGATGCATCGTACATTTCTCACAGCAATCCCAAATGGCTGATCACGAATAGTGTCATCATCTTTGCAGTAACTGGAAGTAATGCAAAAGCGTATTTCATGTTAATGCTACCTTTTCTTTTCAGTTACTACAGAAACATTGCTCTAAAAAGTATTACTGAAAAAAAACACCAAGTATCACAATAAAATCACCCATCTTTGTATTTCTTCCAAGCATGTTTTAATCATCTCATCTTCCCACACCCTTTTACTTCACACAGACTCTCTAGCACTCTATCCTCCCATTGACTATACCTATCACATTCATATATACTACTAATGGTGGGTAAATGCAGACACTTATGCAAACAAATTCCACAGATGCAGATTTCTGATCTCATTTGCATGTAGTGACCAAGAATATGAAGGTCCGAAAAATATCTTGGGACCAGACAACCATTATGGTCCTAACATCCAAGGTACTGTCCATCTGTTCTGGTCAAGGGTTCATGCCCAAGGCCTAGAGGAGGTGTCTCATGGCTAAAGATTTATCTTGCTTTCAGAGCAAATTCTCCGGGTTTCTATGAAGTGCTTAAGTGGAGCCTGACATTGATGACAGCTATCAAGATTCCCATTAGGTAATATATACATGTAATAGTGTTAAATATAATGTCTGTATGGTCGGGCAGCTCTGCCTTAAAGAAAACTGAAGTCTAACATGTTCATGGTACAAAGCAAAACGCCAGAAATTCACCTAAATGGTGGGAGGAAGCTGAGTAAAGACTGGGAGTACAAGGGCCCTAAAATGGTCATGGAACCTGACGATCATAATAGTCATAATGCTAAGGCACTGTTCTTTGTTCTCCCAGTTTGATTCCCCAGTCACATGAAAACATCTCAAGGCTCAAGATTTATCTCTCATTCACATTAATTTCTATATTTCTATTATGTGCTCAAAGAAGACACAGCATGCAGCTTTGTTTTTGTGACAAACCTGACAAGGAAGATGAAACCCAAAGAAGGAAAAAATTGGAGCTAGGCTGAAAATTAATGGCATAGGGTGAGCTGTGATATCATATCTGTTTCCAGATGACAATGATGTTTGCAGAGGGCAAAAGAGAACTTCTGAGAATGATGGATCAATTCTACAGTGTATGTATGAGACACAAACTGTAAGTAAGTGGGGAGAAAATCATGATAGTTACTGAGGAGATGGAAGTACATAACTTTCATAGACCTTATAGGCTGAATGTGCTACTGGGGTTGTTATGGGAGGAGAGATTTATGTGTTATGTAAACATGGTGAAAAAGGTGGGGGAAAACAGAGGGCTGTGAAAGGTAGGCATGTCACAAGATCACTTATAAGAGTTATGAAAGGGAGAAATGTGTCCCAAGATTCTCCTGCCAACATTGATATATGGATCAAAGACTTGGGCATGAAACAGGACAGAGGAAGTGTTTGCTATGAAAGTGAGTTATTTAAGAGGAGCATGTGGATGGAAAGGGGAGATCAATAACTGTGTATCAGAGATGTGGTATGAGCACCTAAGCAAGTGTGGAAAAGTGGAATAGGTGAAAAAAAACACTAAGATGGGTGAAAGTGTGAAGAATGATTTTGTTAAGAAAAGTATGTATATGAAATTGAAGGAGTTAATAAAAGATGAAAGCCACTTAGAAGGTAGAAGGATAGAGTAAAGAACTACATATGGAAAGGGCGTGTTAGTAGAGGCAAAACATCTGCATAAGCAAGAAGGGATAAGGAGTGGAAGCTCTTCTGTTGTGGCCATTCCCTAAAGGGATGCTACTGGACGAAATGAGGCACAACAGAGATAGATAGATCATCTGCAACACAGATAACTCTTTCAAATGGATCTTTGGAAAAATTAAACTGAAGTAATGACTAGTGCAACCATTTACCTTATATGTTTCCTGAAGGTGCCTAATCTAAGAACTGCTGCAGGCTTACCTTTCCCTTGGAGCATTGAATTTGCGTTGCCACTCAAACTTGTACTCTGGTTCCCCTTCCTCCTTTTCCCGCTCTTTCTTGACCCCTGCAGGAGCCTCGTACATAAAGTTGAGGGACAGCTTTTCCTTGTTCTCCCCCTTAGCCAGGAGTGCCTTATTATTGTACAGTTCCTGCTCCTTTTCATATTGGACACGTAGCTCCTCCTGCTTCTTGCGCTCGGCCTCAGCCTTCTGCTCAGCAATCCAAACCTGCCAACAATATTCAGAAACCATGAATATTATTTTCATATTTCTATATATAGTGCCTGTGTAAGACTGTTAATGCATTTTGTGTGATGCCATGATAGTGCTCTGCAGGTAGAAGGTAAATTAAGTGCAATAGCTTCTTGATGTGGGAAGAAGTTTCAAGTAAGGATGTATAATGTTAATTTTTGTGTAACAAAGTTTTTCAAAATTAAAAATTAAAAGTTCACAGAATATTAACAATTAGGGCATTTCATTTAAAATTCTGGTGCAGCCACAGGATAAAGTTTATCAAACTTATTACACAACTTTTCAGTCCAATTAAATTCTCTCAAAACAAGGGAAGTCTTATATACTAAGATTAATGCAAATGATAAAAAAAAAAAAAATAAATAAATAAAAAAATAATAAATAAATAAATAAAAAATAAATTAATTAATTAATTAATCATAATGCTGCTTGAGTCCTCTATTTGCTCACATACACATTCTGGCCTCCACTGGTGCTGTGTCTAGTATGGCTGTAATAGCACTTAAGTGTGGAAAAATTTTACATTTTCTAAGGCCAATGAGCTCCGCATCAGTCAAGAGTAAACACTGAAATTATTATTTTTTGTTTATATCTGGGATTTGTGGGTAGTGGCACATAAGGATTTCATGGTATCTATACAGCTGCTCCCTCCAATCATGCACTGCTGCTCATGAGGCCACCAATTATGACTCCATGGTAGGTTCAGTTACACTTTTCATTTGTTTCAGACGTATCAGGTGTTCTGATAGAGGCTTACTGTCATTTGTTAATATGGCTACCCAGTGGACGGAGGTGAAGTGAACAGAGTTAGTGTTCGGCTGGTAAATCTCTATCTTATTTTTATTTAGCAACAGCAATGCATAAGATGCAAAATACAGATGTAAAGAAGAGGTTCCATGTGTTTATTAACTAAGCCACCAAACTGTACCCACCTTCATTGCCCTGAGAAGCTCTACACCTCACCAGTAATTTTTAACGTCCCTTGTTAAGTTAGATTATGCTAGGTTAGGTTCACATTCTAACGAAGAGGGATCCAGAGAAGAGCATAGTCCCTCCTTTCCCCCCCATGGCTAGGTTAGGTTAATGTCCTAGTGAGGGGGTTCCAGGAGGGGGGCTGTGCCCTCCCATGGCTAAGTTGGGTTAATTCAAAATATTAAGGTAAATTTCCTTAGATTTTTAATGCCCATACTTCACTTATTTTCTCATCCCCCCCTCCCAAAACCCCCAAGCTTGTCTTTGGGGTTACGGGGATTGGGGGAAACTTCTTATCAAGAAATATCCCAAACTGAAATGTTTTGCCCAATAGTTAGGTCTGTCACTTGTTACACCTCACCTAACTCCATTACATACTTTATCCAAACTACCAAGCAGTCACCAAACTGTCTAACTATTGCTTGATAACCAAACAATTAAGAATATTTCAAAATTACATCCAATCTAACAAAATTCCTAACACATGCTTTCATACCTTAGACCTACTAAACATTAAAAATTTGACTGCATTATAGTTATTCCTAAATCTGTTGATCTAGCCCAGCAATCAAAGCAGCAGAATCCAAGACCTACAGAATAAGTAAAGATTCAGTATCTGGAGGATGCTAATTCCTGAAATAATACCAGTTCTCCCCTAACTTACAACTTCTACAGGGCCTCAACCACTGAGGATGCTGCTCAATAACTCCCACAGCCATGTCATGGTGTGTGTAGGTCTGTGCAGAACCTAAGTAAATCATGGATTTTTGTATTTCTGGCACTAGTAAATTCCAGGCAAATTACCATATCTGGTTTACTTGTTGACAACCCTGTTAATCTGACTAGTCAAACAAGAAGAGGGAATTGCCTGTGAAATACTGGGATCGCTCAAGTCTGCAGGTACAGTCCGTTGAAAGTAATGTAGTGAAAAGTTTGGTTGAATGAAGGACCGAGTGTATGTACAGTACCTTGTGTAGAACGAACGGGCACAAGTAGGGTGTATCAATATTTTCTTAGCACACTGATTTTTTTTTTATTCTTTTTATTCGGTAGGGTGTATGTGAAAAATGAGTTACTGGTCACCAGTGGTTAGTCTTGCAGAGGGCGGAGAAAGTGTGGAAGGATATACTAGTCTTGATACTAAAGAAATGGGGAAGTGGGCACCTCTCTAAACTTCTGTAAAAAGGACGTAAATAATTCGACTTACCCTCTTGAGGTTATCCCTTGAGGCTGGGTGGAAGAACTTCTTGCACATATAGTTATTAAACCCTTTCCCCATGATGGCGTGGTACCGTTAGTCACGGCAAGAACAGAGTGTAGTCAGACGCTTCTTGTGCTTCCCGTCGACGACAGTGTTGTTGCTGCTGCTGATGATGATGACTGGTTGGTCGCTCCTAAGGGTTCTATTATATTACGTGTAACCTTTACATCAGCACTCCCTCAAATGCAGTAAACCCTCTGGTCCATATAATTATATTCACTATTTTCATAGTGACACGTGTCACCAACAAGGAATCTTAACCTAATTGCCAAGGTGGCATATTTCCGTATGAAATGTCCGGGGTGTCCGGATGCCGTGTTCGCTGCCAGACGTGCGTGGCATCACCCATTTGAAGCTCGCCGGCGTCCGACTCTTGGACACGCCAAACTGGTTTATGTTAAGTTAGGTTAAGATTAGGTTGGGTTAGGGTTAGACTGTCATGAATAGGAAAGGTGAGTCTTGAAAATTGTTTGAAATCGTTACATTGATAATAACTTTAACAATAGACCATGTTAAGTTAGGATTAGGTTAGGTTTAGACTCATGAATAGGAGAGGCGGTCTTAAAAATTGTTTGAAATCGATACAATGGTAATAATAGATAAATAACTTTTTAACAATATCAAATGAAAAAAAAAGGAAATGATACGTAGCTACAACCAAACGATGACGAACGTCAGTCACATTCCTTTAATGTTTTCCTTATAGTATAAATATTTGTGGTACTCAGTGATCTTGTAAAACGTTAATTTTCGCGATACACTATTATTAACGTTATCAACTTTTAGAGCGTTAGGATAATGTATAGCTATACAATCGAACTTCATGAGACATCATGCTGAGTGATCAAAAGTATCATAGTTCACCATATCGCCCGCTTACATAAGGCGTTTTCAGTAGCGTCACCGACAAGTCAAACGTTTTGCTCGCAAGATAGCCCAGATGCCCAGCAGAGCCTTCGTTTTTCCAGACCCAAAAGGCAAACAATAAATCAGCAAATAGTAGAACATCAGAACAACATTTAAGTTCCCGTAGGAATGTATTTTGAAGAATGAAATATAAAATATAATGCTTTTTGAGACTAATAAAGTTAGTATTGTTTGAAGAAATATTTCTTTTCTTGTCATTTCACATTAAAAAGAACCTGAAAGTGACATAGAACAAAGGAAAGAAAAGGAGATGCTACGCTTCCTGGTGATATTTCGCATCTGCTTGACCGATAGGCGTTTTGTCCGACTCCATTCCGTAACTGACTTTAATCCAGTAGCAGTGCTTTTTATTTTTATTTTTTCGTGTTAATGCGTTTCTTGCATCATCTCTCAACATAATTATGTGCAGGCGAGGAAATATATATTTTTGCAATATTATAGTTGACATGAAGCTAAAGCAGGGAGAAAATTATAGTTGACTAAGAACTCATACATGCTAACTCTAAATACACGAGCACATGCTGCCGCCACACACCTCATATTCCTCTCTTCTATGTTTGCTGCTGCTCTGAAAAACTTCTCTTCCCAAGGAAACAGACCGAGAACCTTAAGTAATGGTAGAGTCTATTAGTACCTCTTCCTGTATCTTAAGGAATTACTACCCAAAGTCAATTGAGTGATGTACACGAGAGTTTTTCCCAAGGATGGTGGGGCCTCGTCTGGCAGCGGGCCTGTGAATCGTGTTCAGTAGAAAATCAAACTTGTGCCGGTCTACTGCTGAAAACGCTTATATTACAACCTTGCAATCAGACGCTTTGATAGACCTCTTCACCGCACCTGGCTCCTTTTGGGGTGCGTTTGATAGTCCGATTCGAGCTATCTAAGCGCCTGGGAAGCAGCAGCAGCAGCAGCACTGCAGTCGCAAAAGAAAAAAAAAAAAATCACAATACGCTAGCATAAGGAAAAAAAAAAAGCGCTAAATTATAGGCGAACATTTTTAAATATGGCGCTAAATGGGACGAAAAAGGGCGCTAGTTATGGAATAAACGTAAATGTTTAGCGCTAGATTATTATGAAAATAGCTAGATTTACCGTCAAAAGCGTTAAGTTGGCAACATTAGGCCTGCGCTAAAGGTTCTTAGTTTCCAACTTGACATTTCAGATATGGCAAGTTTTGGCAACCCAAAACAAGATTGTGCTTGCTTTACCACGTGGTCTGCGTGGTTTTGCAAATCCTTAAATTTGCGGAGATTTTGCCGCAAACGCAAATCCGCAAACAAAAATTTACCTTCCGCAATTGCGGAGTTTGAAGTTTGCGGAAGTGCCCAGCTCAAAGCTAGATTTAGCGTCAAAAGCTTGTATATATATATATATATATATATATATATATATATATATATATATATATATATATATATATATATATATATATATATATATATATATATATATATATATATATATATATATATATATATATATATATATATATATATATATATATATATATATATATATGAGGCAGCCTCATATGAATACATATGTGAGTACATATGAGTACATGTGTGGGTGACAGCGGCATTATGTGGCTCTGTTCAGAACCGTTATCTACAGCAATAATGGAAGGAGAGCTAACACGAGTCTATAGGTTGACCTCTGAGGCCCTGGGGTCATGAGAGAATCCGTGTGTGTGTATGTGTGTTTAAGGGTTAGCTAACCATGGGATAATTGTTATACGGTACCGTTTAATTGTAGTTTTGTGAGTGAGTGCATGCATAGTATAAGTAGCAATTATCCTTATCAGTATAAACTATATGACTCATAATATCTTGCAAGTTAGAATAGGTGTAGTTAAGTGTCGCCTGGCAGAGGCGATGACATGGGAGTGAGGCACCCTGTGGCACTGAGGTCTGAGAGAGAGAGAGAGAGAGAGAGTATCGAAACAACGACGTGACAAGACGTGCGAGTAGTTTGCGTGTGACTGACTGACATTGCGAGTGCCTGCCGCCCCTGTGCCTACCTGTGTGTCATGACTGTATTGTATGGTGACTTTGTGTACTGTTGTGTAATATATGGACATATGGAGAAGTGTGTTTTCCTCTCCCTGCTCTGTGTGACTTCTCACTGAGTGACCGGGTGAGTCAGAGCTGGAGCCGTACCTAGCCGCCCAGGTAAAGTCCTTCTCACCGACACATACGAGTACACCCCTAACCCAGCAAAGGTATGAGGTGCCCCTTGCCTGCTGGTGGGGGTACGTTTCAATATATATATATATATATATATATATATATATATATATATATATATATATATATATATATATATATATATATATATATATATATATATATCCGCTTTTAGCTCCCCAAAAATTTGGTCACGTTAAGTATGCCACTTGTAGGAGTTCCGTTGCAAAGACAACAGCCATGACCATCACAACAATACTGTCGGAGAGCTGTAGACGAGGCGGAGGGTGCTGCGCCGCTTTGATTGAATTGAAGGAACCAGGGATAATATACAAAAACGCAATGGTGGTCAGGCCTTACTGTTCAAAGCATTTAGTGACATAATGGAAGAAATATGGGTTGTCATTTTGGGGCATGTACCTAAGGTCCAACTAACGGAAGTGAAGAGTGAAGCAGCTAGTGTATCCTAAAACAAGTGATCTTTAAAAGTTATACGGATACTTATGTCTGCTCATCTCTTCCTGATAGGTGCAGGGACGGCCATACCTTCTAAATTTTGTCACAGTCACAGTCCATATATCCTTAATTTTACCCACTTCTTGCATTATAATGACCCTTTTTTGGAGCACCATGGAAACACTGGCAAATTGGTAAGAAGGTGGAACAGTGTCCTTGAGAGGGTCATCAGGGATTGAACCCTGGCAGGACACTCAGGGTAAAATGAGTCTGATATGTTACCAATTAGGCCACATGTAGTTATAAAGGCCTAGCTGCACGTTAGCTTTGTTTGTTGACACTACAGTGTGATAAAGTTGGGGCTCCTTTTGCATATACTCTTCTTTAAAGTGAAATGCTCATCAGTAACACAAACTCTTAGTAACTCACAAAACAATAGCCTGGACTGTAGGTGATGTTTTTCACTAGTTCTGGCTGCCTACTTACCATGCCCCTATTGATTCCAGGGTCACAACCTTGTGTGTGTCATCTTCACAGCAGGTCATGCCCAGAGGCTCAGCAAGGAAATTGAGGTGTGTGGCAATAATCTTGCATTAGTGTAACAGTGATAGGAAGGAATGTTAAATCAGATGAAGACGTCAGTTGGAATTTTTCAAAAACTTTTCATAATCCAAACTAAACCATACTTTACTGTTCTTCAATAAAATATTTGTCCAGTTTGGCTCAGTTTGCTTATTGAGTTTATTGGACAGAGGCATCAACAGTGTGTTACCTTCTCACCATCACTTTGCCTCCTTCAGAAAATATTTATATTTTTTCTGTCTAGCTCACAAGATTGAAACTGGTTAGCATAAATGGATTAATTAGTACTCAGAAAAATTTTGAAGCACCTATCTGCTCACAATCTCTCTCATCATCAGTAAATATGGATTCTGTAAATGACAGTCCACTGCCAATCTTCTGCTTTTCCTTACTGAATCTTGGTCATCTTCTTGTAAGTATTTTGGTGAAACCTTTGCTCTTGCTTTAGACATATCAAAAGCTTTCAGTGGATTCAGACAAATCTTTAATTACTAAGCTTCCCACTTATGGTTTCTTCTCTGTCTCTCTGTACCATTATCACAGGTTTTCTTTCTGACCATTCTGTCATTAGTAGTAGAATCACTGTTCTAAACCTATAAACAGTGGTGTTCCATGAGGATCTGCTGTAACACCCATCCTAATTCTATTATTTGTAAATTATTCTCTTGGTCAAATTTATTTTTCTATCAGCTCCTATGGTGATGACTGTATCCTGCATTAATGTCACTTGCTAGACACCCAGCTCACCAGGAATTGGTAAATACTTCATGGGAAGCCTTAGGACACCCAACTTCATAATGGGGCAGGGCAAACATTATGTTGTTCAATGCCTCAAAAATTCAGTACCTTAATCTATCCACTTGGCATAAACTTTTAGGCAACTATCCTGTTTTCTTCCTCTATATTGAACATTCTTAGACTGCCTTTTACTGAAAATTCTGACTGGAAATCCTATATCCCATCTTTTACTAAAAACATGAAACTTGGTATTTTGTGTTACCTCCACCACTTTTTTCCTCCTTTCAGTTGGTGACTGTACAAGGGTCTTACTGTTCTATATATATATATATATATATATATATATATATATATATATATATATATATATATATATATATATATATATATATATATATATATATATATATATATATATATATATATATATATATATATGGTGTAATTATCCCGCATATGGGGAGGTTCAACTCACACAGCACTCCTAAATGAAGTGAAATCAACTATTTTTTTTGTCTCACCAATTCCAGCTTTCTGACAGACTTTTTATTTTTTATTTATTTTATTTATTTATTTTTTATGTAGGAGGGACACTGGCCTAGGGCAACAAAACTCCAATAAAAAAAAATGCCCACTGAAATGCCAGTCCCATAAAAGTATCAAAGCAGTAGTCAAAAATTGATGGATAAATGTCTTGAGACCTCCCTCTTGAAGGAATTCAAGTCATAGGAAGGTGGAAATACAGAAGCAGGCAGGGAGTTCCAGAGTTTACCAGAGAAAGGAATGAATGAATGAGAATACTGGTTAACTCTCGCGTTAGAGAGGTGGACAGAATAGGGGTGAGGGAAAGAAGGAAGTCTTGTGCAGCGAGGCCGCAGGAGGAGGGGAGGCATGCAGTTAGCAAGATCAGAAGAGCAGTTAGCATGAAAATAGCGGTAGAAGACTGCTAGAGATGCAACATTGTGGCGGTGAGAGAGAGGCTGAAGACAGTCAGTTAGAGGAGAGAGTTGATGAGATGAAAAGCTTTTGATTCCACCCTGTCTAGAAGAGCAGTATTAGTGGAACCCAACCAGACGTGGAGTATATTCCATACATGGACGGATAAGGCCCTTGTACAGAGTTAGCAGCTGGGGGGCTGAGAAAAACTGGCAGAGATGTCTCAGAACGCCTAACTTCATAGAAGCTGTTTTAGTTAGAGATGAGATGTGAAGTTTTCAGTTCAGATTATAAGTAAAGGACAGACCGAGGATGTTTAGTGTAGAAGAGGGGGACAGTTGAGTGTCACTGAAGAAGAGGGGATAGTTGTCTGGAAGGTTGTGTTGAGTTGATAGATGGAGGAATTGAGTTTTTGAGGCATTGAACAATACCAAGTTTGCTCTGCCCCAATCAGAAATTTTAGAAAGATCAGAAGTCAAGTGTTCTGTGGCTTCCTTGCGTGAAATGTTTACCTTCTGAAGGGTTGGATGTCTATGAAAAGATGTGGAAAAGTGCAGGGTGGTATCATCAGCGTAGGAGTGGATAGGACAAGAAGTTTGGTTTAGAAGATCATTAATGAATAATAAGAAGAGAGTGGGTGACAGGACAAAACCCTGAGGAACACCACTGTTAATAGATTTAGGAGAAGAACAGTGACCGTCTACCACAGCAGCAATAGAACGGTCAGAAAGGAAATGAGATGAAATTACAGGGAGAAGGATAGAAGCTGTAGGATTCTTTTTGGGAATAGCAATAAGAGTAGGCTTTTTTTATATGTACTTTTATTTTATCCTTAGATATTTGTCAACCATGGGTTAATAAGGTAAATAGATTATACATTTATGTTGAAAGTCTCATTCACTATAAAAAATAGAGAGAGAGGAGGTGCACAATTCTAGAAGAACAATAATTATTAAAATAACATTAAAAGATAAGAAGAGTTGGAGCTAAGGTGTCTCACCACAAAAAGAAGGCACTGCCCAAGGATCAAACCTGAGATCTTCCTCTTGCCAGGTGGCTGTGCTACCTGTTACACTGTGGCATCCTCTGGTAATACAAGAGATGCAACAGTGCTGTGTACAGATACTGTCTGAAGACAAAGAAGGGAAGTCAGTGAAGTTGATAGCCCTCATCTTCTTTGCATAGAGATGCTGCATGAGTGAATTTTCCTCACATGTGAAGAATTGTTCAGTCATGGACATAAAAAAAAAAAGTCACTGCCTGGGATGATGAGAGTTGACAGAAGCAGCACAAAATGCAGAACTCTATGGAAACTTATATTGGAAGAACTATTTATCTGTGTATCTTTATACCTATCAGGTTGAGATTCATCCTAAAGGGAGGTAGGCAAGACAATATGATATATCTTCTCTTGCTGAAGGAATTATAATAGGAGTTGAGAGGTAAAGTTTTAGTGATGCTCTTAGTGAAGGGCAACCAGAGTAGCTTTAGGATGTGTGCACAGAGAAAGCAGGTTACCAGCACACTGGTTTCTGGTGCTGACCTGCACTGGTAGCCAGCGTAATAAGAATGCAGGTAACCAGTTCTGATGGCGAGCAACGCGGACAGAGGCAGTGTGTGAGATCAGTTGCAATCCACCTGGTATATGAAGATGTCGAGCCCAGCGTCTGATGATGAATTCATGCTGCTTGATAGTGTGCGTACAAAACTCAAGAGGAAAAAGAAGTGCAGTACATGAAATAAACTTAAGGAGAGAAGAGTTTGGAGAATATCATCATCTTTTTCAGTGATTTGATTTCAGCTCACAGCCTACCCACAACATTCCTATTAGCATGGTGCTTATTCCATTTATTCCACACTGGTTGTCTCTCATATACTTTGGCTATCAGGACCTCAACATCTATCCTGCTCTCCATTCAGTAGAGTCCACCCCACATGGGTTGAGCAGGCAAGAATGATCCCAGCAAACAGGAAAGCAGATTGAAGCAGGCTGCTGGTGCTTCCTGCTTCCTCTGTGCATGCTTACACTTGTTTATGTTGTGTAATTCTTGGCATGGGTTGGCATTGGTTACCCTCATGAGCAAACCTGTTTTCTCTGTTCATGCACCTTTATTTTTGGAGAGATCTTATCAGTGTTATCAAAAACAAAGGAGAGATATATGGAAGATTGTCTTCTTAATGAAAAATAAAAGTTTAAGATATTGAAGAATGTAAGAAATTAGAGATAGATTAGAAGTGAGTTACTTTATAGTGTGTGAGGGAATCCTTCAATTCTTGTAGGGCTCATCTGATAACTCACCATTATTATTATTTTTCAATGCCTGTATTTTATCTTATGGGATTGGGCTACTGAGCTTTCTCTCTCTCTCTCTCTCTCTCTCTCTCTCTCTCTCTCTCTCTCTCTCTCTCTCTCTCTCTCTCTCTCTCTCTCTCTCTCTCTCTCTCTCTCTCTCTCTCTCTCTCTCTCTCTCTCTCTCTCTCTCTCTCTCTCTCTCTCTCTCTCTCTCTCTCTCTCTCCAGTCATAAGCAATCTTCTCTGTGATCATCCTTGCCATGTCTTCCTCTACACACTATCTCCAGGCCTTCTTCAGTCTTCCTGTTGGTCTCCTCCAGCTACCTCAAATTCTGATGCTCTTCTGAGTATGTGGCCCTCCTCCCTCCTGATATGCCTATACCATCTCAATCTGTACCTCCTTACCACATTTATTACATCCTACACCTTCTCTTCATCTCCTTATTACACAGTCTTCTCACTTCACATGTTCAATGTACTGTATTTTAACATTCTGCAGTCATCTTCACCTTCAGTTGATGGCCATGTCTCATTACTATGCAGCATCACTGGTCTCACACATGCTTAGTAAATATTTTTCCTGTTTTTTTAATGGCATACTTCTCTTGCTCACCAAACTAACTATCTCTTTCTGTTTTCTCTATACAGTTGCTATTCCTTCTCCCACCACTGCTTCTGATTCAGTCTCACAAAATCATGCCTCTCTGATAGCAGAACTAGTCCACATTCTATCAGTTATCTTCTCCCTCTAGCGACTCTTCCTTCTCTTACTGTTCCAGGCCTCCTTTCTCAAATGCTGGTGACCAGTATTTCTTTTTTTCTTGATTCACATCTCTCAACTCTGTGGCACCTTTTTTCCCACATCCCATCTACAGAATGGAGTTAACACCCATAGCTCTGTCCCAACAGCTGCATGGATATGTTCTGAGCTCACTCCCAGAGCATTTTTTTTTGTTACCATCACAGTCTTATCCTTGTTAATTTTCAGGTCTTTCTTTATCCTAGTCTTCCATTTGGTAAAAGGTAAACCTGTCAATTATCTCCTCTTTACTCTCTGCTGTTACCTTCTAGTAATTGATATTGAATATACATTATAGAATCATCTCAAGGGTAGATAAAACAACTTTAGATCAGGACCACTGATGAAGAATGGAGAGTGGCAAACAAAATCCTGTGGGACACTACCAATGATAGATCTTTAAAAAAGAATGGATCTTGTTAATTATGGCTACAATAGAAGTGTTACTAGTGATTCTTGGGATAAAGATTCAGAGACAAGGATAGAAATCAGAAGAGTATGTTGAAAGTTAAAGGTTAATGCTATACTCTGTCCAAAATTATGGATGTATATGATACAACAACAAAGAAAGAACACCAAAACTATAAGAAATTACCAAGATGCAATAGAGCAAATCAGAATATTGCCAATAGATTGTCTTTTTGATGGCTTATATCTAATCAGCATTTTGTTACCAGAATGACCAGACTGGTAAATATGCACATCTGAAGGGTGTTCCCAAAGCCCTTCTGCCCTCCCCTCAAGGCAAGAGAACTCTGGATCACTGGTGGGATGCCATCAACAGGTATGAGAGAATGTGAGGGTGTGGTGATATCATATAATTTAGTATATTATTCATTTTCATCCTTGTATTAATTTTCACTTTTATTGTACATTCAAGTAAGATTATATTTTCCTCATTTGATAAATGTACAGACACATAGTGCATTCATACATAGATATGGAATGCAACTTCTTAACTTATACACCTGATTCAAGATTTTGGGATTTATTCCTCAGAAAATATTCTGTGTTCATTTACTGAATGTATGGATTTATGTGATATGTACCAAATCATCAGAAGACTCATCAGGGCCAAAGTTGTATTCTCATAATGAGTTTTAAATGACAGCACTGAAACACTTCTTTTCAGTATCTATCATTTTGTCTCTCTGGTGCCTCACTTCCTCCAGGAGCATCTCTCAAGAGAATGAACATGGCAGAAAAGGTGTGACTTCCTGTCTTAAATATTCTCTTTTTACTTGTTCAAGCACTTGATCTCTACTAAACACTTTTTTCACCTACACATGCACTCTTTTACCCTATCCTTTCATCTTCCAAGTGGCTGTCCTTTCTTCTTTACACCTCCAACTTCACTCATCCATGCATTTTCTTTATATAGACTTCTTGTTTTTTATCTCTCAATATAGCTATACCATTTCAATGTGTTCCTCTTCACGTATTTCACTGCTCCACAATTTATAACACTTTCACATGTAGATGCTCATTCCAGATCTCTCTCTTACATATACTCATCATTCTCACCTCATCCTATCACTCCATGTGCCCCTCTCAGATAACTTATTTACACAGCAAGCACTAATTGTTGTGCCCTATCCCCCATCCAAGTCTCTAATCAAAATGTCATTGTTGACAGGAGAATACTATTCCTTAAATCTCTCTTTACATCTATAGACATATTTCTTCTTTTTATGACTCTTACAATCCTGTGACCTGTCTGTCTCTCACAACCTTCTTTGTTATCTTTCCATCCATCTCATCATGTTTATTGTTCTCAGATACTGAAACTCAGCCCTTCCATTCTCTCTCCTCCCATAACCATCTCACATCTGTCCACAGCTGGTATAGGTACTCATTTTGTAAGATATCCTAAAATCACATAATTCCACTCCTCTCCTCTCTTTCTCAACATGCAGCATGCACTCAGTAATGAAGGGATTAATGTCACAAACCCAAAGTCTCTAGGTCATGTGGTCTTCCTGTGGTGACATGATGAAGCAGAGCAATTTTCTTTCCATGGCACACCTGCATTCAGAACACTACATAGTCTTAACAGGGCAAGCAGCTATTCCTCCCCATACTCTTTACTGAGGAATATTTCACCACATTTTTTAGTTGCCAAATTTGTGGCTCATGTGGCCCTCCTCATATTTTCTAGTACCAAGAGCATCATCTTCAGTTTCCATCACACACACACACACACACACACACACACACACACACACACACACACACACACACACACACACACACACACACACACACACACACACACACACACACACACACACACACACACACACACACACACACACACACACATCATGGAAATGATCCACCACTCTCTATTGTCCCATTTTCACTGTGCTATTAAAATAGTGTCACTACAAACAGATATGCTCCTACTCTTCTGCGATCAATTTCAAGCCAAGCATTTCTATGGCCTGTGTCTTCAGCTCTTCATAAGCCTGCTCTTGGTACTAGAAAATATAAGGAGGGCCACATGAGCCACAAATTTGGTGACTAACAAAAATGTGGTGAAATATTCCTCAGTAAGGAGTATGGGGAGGAATAGCTGCTTGCCCTGTTAAGACTATGTAGTGTTCTGAATGCAGGTCTGCCTTGGAAAGAAAATTGCTCTGCTTCATCATGTCACCACAGAAAGACCACATGACGTAGAGACATTGGGTTTGTGACATTAACCCCTTCATTACTTAGTGCATGCTGCCAGCCCTGTCTCCCACACAGGTTGCACACCTCTCATGATTTCTTGGGTGTAGTTTATAGTTATCCTTACACCCTTATTTAGTCATCTACACTACCCTCCCGAGTTTTGCGCTCTCCGAGTTTCGCGATTGTTGGGTTTTGCACTTGATCCTAAATATTTACCATTCTGAGTTTCGTGCATCATCACTCTGACTTTTGAGCTGCTTTGACAAGTATCAGTTACACTTGCCTACCATTGATATCACACGTATACATATAGTAAACCCCACCTACCCCACCTAAGTCGGAACTCTCTCTCTCTCTCTCTCTCTCTCTCTCTCTCTCTCTCTCTCTCTCTCTCTCTCTCTCTCTCTCTCTCTCTCTCTCTCTCTCTCTCTCTCTCTCTCTCTCTCTCTCTCTCTCTCTCTCTCTCTCTCTCTCTGTTTTTTTTTTTTTATGTAGGAAGGACACTGGCCAAGGGCAACAAAAATCTAATAAAAAAAATGCCCACTGAAATGCCAGTCCCATAAAAGGGTTGAAGCAGTGGTCAAAAATTGATGAATAAGTGTCTTGAAACCTCCCTCTTGAAGGAATTCAAGTCATAGGAAGGTGGAAATACAGAAGCAGGCAGGGAGTTCCAGAGTTTACCAGAGAAAGGGATGAATGATTGAGAATACTGGTTAACTCTTGCATTAGGGAGGTGGACAGAATAGGGGTGAGAGAAAGAAGAAAGTCTTGTGCAGCGAGGCCGTGGAAGGAGGGGAGGCATGTGTGTGTGTTTGTGTGTGTGTGTGTGTGTGTGTGTGTGAGAAAGTAAGAACAATCCTGAGGATTGCTAAATAGAATGAGAATGATTGTAAATGAAAATGGAATTATATGAGAGTGAGAAAGGATGAAGCAAAAATTACATAGAATGGATGAGGGGGAGAGAGAGAGAGAGAGTGAGATATCACTTCCTTGTCCCTTATCTTTGACAGATAAGGGGGAGGAGGGGTGACAGGGAGGGAGGTTTGGAGCAAGGTGAAAGAGGAAGGGAGAGGAAAGGAAAAGGAAAGGAAGGGAAATAACTGAGGAAGGAGATTAAACATGGGGCAAGGAAGTGGAGGAAGGACGAAGGAAGAGGACAGGAGGACAGGGAGAAAGTACAATGAATAAATGTAAGCAGCAAGGGTGAGGAGTGAGTGAAGAATTAGAGGGAGGGAGAAAGTATTGAGAAATAAGCATTCTCTTCTCTTGTCCTCTACTCCTTTTAATTTTCCTCCATCCATTCTCTTTACATTTATGCTCCTTCCATCCATTTTCATTCTTATTCAGTCTCATTCTATTTAGCAATCATCAGGATTGTTCTCTCTCTCTCTCTCTCTCTCTCTCTCTCTCTCTCTCTCTCTCTCTCTCTCTCTCTCTCTCTCTCTCTCTCTCTCTCTCTCTCTCTCTCTCTCTCTCTCTCTCTCTCTCTCTCTCTCTCTCTCTCCATTCCCTGTTTTGTAATTTTTTTTCTTCTTTTGGCTGTAGCTTCATACATACTGAACACCAAATTTATGTGAAGCTGAAATATGATATATATATATACATATATATATATATATATATATATATATATATATATATATATATATATATATATATATATATATATATATATATATATATATGTATATGTGTATATATATATATATATATATATATATATATATATATATATATATATATATATATATATATATATATATATATATATATATATATATATATATATATATATATATATATATATATATATATATATATATATATATATATATATATATATATATATATATATATATATATGTATATGTATATATATATATATATATATATATATACAGTAGGGTATGCCACAATGTACTGTACAACTACTATGAATTTTTAATGTTTAATGTTCTTCACTATTATTGACTCCATTATTTTACTTACAACAGAAGTTAAGCCGACAGTTCTATAATTAGACGTTAAAGTTTTATCTCATTTCTTAAAGATGGGTACTACATTAGCCTGCCTCCACATTACCGTTACCTCACCTGGCTCAAGAGATATCCAAAAGACAGAAACTAATGGTTCACTAATAACCACTTTGGATTCCTTAAGTACTCTGGGATATTTTTCATCTGGTCCTGGTGTCTTGAACTTTTCAACCTATCCATCTGCTGTTCCAGTATCTCTTTAGTTATGGTAATATCTGTCAGCTTTTCATTCTCTTCTGCTTCAAACATCTGCTCATTATTTGACACTTCCTGCATGTTTTTGTGAGTGAAGACAGTTAAAAAATACTCATTCAGAATTTTATTAATCTCCTCCCCAGAACTAACCAGCTCACCATCTTTAATGGACCTATTGTTTCCCTATTCTTTGTCCTGTATACCTGATAAAATCCCTTGGGGTCCGTCTTCGCCTGGCTGGCTACCTTTCATTCATGATTGCTTTTAGCTTTCCTCGTTAACGTCCTGACTGTTCTAACTAATTCATAATATTATGGCCTTAAAACCTCATCCCCTGCCTTTAACCTCATATATATACTTCTCTTCCACCCTATGTAATATTTTAACCTAACAGTCATCCATTTAGGATCATTCTTCTGTGCTCTTATTGCTCCATTAGGGATGTTTGGTAACTGTCCTGTATGTAATTTATCAACGAAATATTTATACAACTCATCTATACTTACTTCCCCTAATCCTCTCATCTTGGCCCCTTCCATCCTCTCCGCTCCATCTTCTACTTGCCTTGACCTCACCTCACCTCACCTCACCTCATCTTACCTCCCTCACCCTGCCTTATCTCTCTCAACTTGTCCTGGACCTTATCTTCCCCTGCGCCCGTTGCCAGTCCCTCAAAATCTGCTCTCCTAAAGTCCGGTATTTTACTAGTGTTTTTACTTTTAAGAGTTTTCTCCCATTCTAATTTGTACCTAATTTCACAATGGTCACTGTTACTTAGCTGTCTTCCAACCTCTACCTGTGTGACTGCTTCCTCCCTGTTAGAATTAAATCTAGAATATTATTCCCCTTTGTAGGTTCTAAGATTACCTGTTTTAAAAAAATTATCCTGAATTACCTTAAGAAATTCTTCTGCTTCACTGTTACCTCTGCTTGACTGTTACCCACCATCAGACTCCAGTTGATATTCTTAAAATTAAAATCTCCTACCACACATACCTGATTGTGAGGTGTTAATTTCCTTTGCACTGTTCAGTGGTCTGTACACCACTCCCAGTACTACTGACTGTGATCCATCCTTAATATCTACCCATATCGTTTCTGTTTTGCTATCTGTTTTAATTCTACTATTAATACAACATTGTAATGTGTCCCTAACGTACAGCGCGATGCCTCCTCCTCTCCTGTTTTCCCTGTCTTTATAAAACGGTGTATAACCATCTGTTTTAACCTCTGGATTAAATACTTTTCCTGACATATCTAACCAAGTTTCTGTTAAAGCAATGATATCAAGGTTCTCTACACATGCCATTCCTCTAAGCAAGTCTATTTTATTCAAAATACTTCTACAATTTGTGTAGTAAACACTCAAGCTATTCCTCACCTCTGAGCTAGTTATCTTTCTAGATTTAACTAATATGTCCCCCTTTTTGCCCTCACAACCCCTTCCTCCCTCCTGAATAATGAAAAAAAGCATTGGAGTGCAGTTACCTCCTGTTTGAGTGTTCCAGCCAAAACCTGAACACCCTGGCATGATAAATGCACTTCATCCCTGGCATACAAGGTGTCCCTACCAATGAAGACATCCCAGTTGTCGATGAATGTTCATCCATTACTCTTACAATGCTTTGTGAGCCTGCGATTGACTGTAATAGCCCTGGACAGCCACTCAGTACCAACTCCCCCTTCAGCAAGACACCACAAACCACAATGATCCCTCCCTCGTCCCCAATCTTATCTAAAGCCTGTCTAAATTTCCTGTACAGCTCCTCACTCCTGATCTTACCGAGGTCATTCCTTCCTGCATAATGCAGAGTACAAATGGAAGAACTCATATGGGATATAATTAACAGCTCATTGAGAGAAGGAAAAGTACCAAGGGAATGGAAAAGAGCTAACATAGTGCCAGTATACAAAGGGGGAAATAAAATGAAACCATTAGATTATAGACTGGTTTCAATAACAAGTATTGTAAGCAAGCTTTGTGAAATAGTAATTAAAAACAGATGGGTGGAATATCTAGAAGATGAAAAGATAATTACAGAAAAGCAAATTGGATTTATACAAGAGTAATAGATGGAGTGCAAGTATACTTGGATTTCATAAAAAAAAAAAAGACATTTGACAAATTTCCCACACAAAAGCCTTATGTGGAAGCTAGAGAATGGAAGAGAACTAAAGGGAGCAACATTGAAATGGATGGAGGATTATTTACAAGGGAGGGAAATGAAAACAGTAATTAGAGACACTAATTCAAGTTGGTGCAGAAAGTGGGG
The DNA here is from genome assembly GCF_035594125.1 of Scylla paramamosain. NCBI lineage: Eukaryota > Metazoa > Arthropoda > Malacostraca > Decapoda > Portunidae > Scylla > Scylla paramamosain. The sequence continues at coordinate 8,716,746 of NC_087192.1, forward strand.
TACCACAATGATCTGTGTTTGTACCTATTATGTTTCAAATATATGTAAATGATATGACAGAGGATCTAAATAATTATATAAGCCAGTTTGCTGATGATGCAAAAAATAATGAAAATAAGCAGGGATGAAAATGACTGCTAGGAGTTATGAAAGGATATTGACAAGATACATACGTGCATAGAGCCAAAGACAGAAACTAAAATTTAATGTGTTGGAAATATGAAAAAAAGTAAAAAGAGACCTTCATGGAAGTACAAAATGGGAGGAGAAATAATAATGAAAGGTAATGAAGAAAAAGTAACAAGCATGATACATCCTAAATTGGAATATGCAGCAGTAGTTTCGGCTCCACATAGGAAAAAGATATATGGAAACTGGAAAGAATACAGAGGATAGCAATGAAGATGGTGCCAGAATTGAAAGACTTAAGCTATGAAGAAAGACTTGAAGAGATGGGTTTACCAACACTACAAGAGAGAAGAGAGAGAGGAGACCTGATAACAATGTACAAATTAGTAAACAATATAGTAAGAATGGTCTGAAGCAACTTGTTACCACAGATGGAGGAGGGAGAGAGAGATAGATGAAAGGGCATGGGAAGAAAATAAAGAAGAGGAGGTGTTCAAGCGACATCAAGAAATGCAGCTTCCTGTATAGAACTGTTGGAATCTAGAATGATTTGAAGGAAGAAGAGGTTGCAGCAAACAGTGTACACATGTTTAAAGAGAAACTCGATAAATATTGTTATGGAGACAGGACAAAATGAGCTTTGGCTAGTGCCATGTACAATACAACTAGGTAGATACACACATACATACACAGGCACTGTATTTTGAGATAAGAGAGTAAAGAGGAAAAAGTCATCTTTGTGAGCCAGAATGAATAAGCGATTTTTCAGTGTTTTCTATACCTTGAGTTTCATGATCCCTGAGTTTAGTGCTTTACCTTGGGAAGAAAGCAAGCACAAAACTTGGGAAGGGAGTGTGTATGATTTTTTCACATGTTCAGATAGATTTTGGTCAAGATGCATATCATATGGAATAAAACCACAAGTGTAAAGGAGTGGGATGTGTGGAGTGGTGATGGTGATGGTGGTGGTTGTATCATTACTCATTACTTCACTGCACACCTTGCTGTTATTCTCTGACAAGTATTCTTCTTCTGAGTCACTTATGATTCCACCTAACTGAGTTTTATTTTCATCTGACCCATGTAACTCAGTTTACATTTACAACAATATTCTTACAAAAAATATTGAAGAATCACTTCACACTTGGACTCACTCTTGAATGGAGATAAGGACAACTCATTACAACCTGTGTCAGTCACTTAATGCATGACATTACCATCCCACACCCCACAGGCCACAACTCCCCTTATCATTCTTGAAAACTTATGATAAGATGCCAATTTGTCAATTTGTCATTATGAGTTATAAAAATCATACACACTGATAAAATGAAGCCCTGTGTATGATTTATGGGGATAATTCATCAGTCCCTCAGGAAATTTTCCATGACATACTATGGAAACTCACTAGTAATGAAAATGCTAAGAGAAAAGATAGATAAAGGGGATGCTCTTGAATTTAAAACAATTAAGTCTGTCAGAGCTGTGAAATTCATAATGGTAATGGAGCAATTTCCACGAAAACATTAGAACATTGTCCTGTGGGAAAAATTCACTACAATATTCCCACCTGGTTACTGAGATTTACTGTATACTGTGCTATGAAGACACTGATGATAAATTTGATTGAAAAGTCATTTCACAATTACACATTATCATTTTCCTTGTGACTTTTTTCAGACGCCAGTTATTCAGTGATGTCTTTTTGGTGACCAATGCAGACAAGTATAAATATTTTGAACGCTGGGCTACAGCTTCAGACTTCCCTGTTGGCAATATCATAAACGACGGCTCCACCACCCCGGCTAATAGCATTGGGGCCTTGGCAGACCTGGAACTTGCTTTGCGCACCAAAAATCTCTGGGATTATGATATTCTCATCATTGCAGGAGACATGGTATTCCAGGTGATAAATATATTTCATAGACATTCATAATTCATTATTTAAATGGTACTGAGATGTAAAACCATTCTAAATTATATATAGTGTGATATTTTTTTGCCCTTCTATTTTGATATATAATATTCACAGTGAATAAAAATAATCTGGAATACTTTTATTAAATTATAACTTATTTTGTGATATTTTTTGCATCACTGCATAGAATCATATTTGACTTTTTTTTATTTATTTATTTATTATTATTTTTTTCAGGACAGCAAGTTTGATATTGCCCAGGTGGTTGATTATTTCTCACACAAGCCTGATGGTGACCTTGCAATCTATTATGAAATGGAGGAAAATGAGAGCACAACTTCAAGGGGGCTAGTGGAAGTCTGCCCTGAGAGTAACAGGTGACTCTTAAATTTATCAAGTGAAGAAAGAGGCTTAAGGGGATTCATGTAGCTTTTTTTTTTTTTTTTTTTTTTGTGTTGGAGGGACACTGGCCAAGGGCAACAAAAATCACCCCCCCCAAAAAAAAAAAAAAGCCCACTGAGATGCCAGTCCTGGAAAAGGGTCCAAAGCGGTAGTAAAAAATTGAAGGATAAGTTCTTGAGACCTCCCTCTTGAAAGAATTCATGTCATAGGAAGGTGGAAATACAGAACAGACAGGGAGTCATATGCAGTCATCTTGCTTTTTCCATAAAATATATCCATATATATGTTAGTGATGGGTATATGCCTCCACACAGCCTCTGCAGTGAAAATACTATCCCCATCCATGCTTTAAAACAAGAGATCTGCATCAATATCTGCTATTGTATTTTCAGATAGCAGAAGTTCTCCTTCCACATTAAAGAAATGCAGATTTGTGTGTGTGTGTGTGTGTGTGTGTGTGTGTGTGTAAGGACAAGTAATGAAAACATCATTTAACTTGGGGTTCTTGGAAGTTGGACCTAATGGGGATAAAGATTTAAAGATATTTGGTCCTAAGACTGATCAGTATGGACCAAGGAAATGGGAAGATAAGGAAGCATTGAATATATATATATATATATATATATATATATATATATATATATATATATATATATATATATATATATATATATATATATATATATATATATATATATATAATATGTATTATTACGTGGAACAATTTAGCTGTCAGAATGAAGAAAAAAGAACAAGAGAGAGAGAGAGAGAGAGAGAGAGAGAGAGAGAGAGAGAGAGAGAGAGAGAGAGAGAGAGAGAGCAATTCATGGTGACTCATTCTCACTCCACGTGTGCTTTGAACTTGTGTATAAGACACACCTCACTCACTCTTCATTGATTCCCTCAGATTTTCCTCCACTTCCCCACATTTCTGAGAGCTGAATCTAATAAATAAAAGAGAAGAAGGCTTACACTTCACTATAAAAGTATTAAACTCCACCTAGCCACTGTAATAAGCACATGATGATTCTTATAACATTGTGTTGTTTAAGAGCAAGATAAGTGTGAGTGTAATGTGAGGCAGGCGAGTGAGTGAGGTGTGTGGGGGGTGTCCCTTGACCTCATGGACCTTGTTCCTCATGCTTTCCCTCCCCTAGTCACATGCTAACTAGGTGCCACAAAAACAGGGCGAGTTGGGCATTCTCATGCTTCAGTCAGAACTATCTTGATTTTTCAGGCTACCTGACATTGTCAGGTAGCCTCTAAAAAAATCCAAGCTACCTTGGATTTTTCCCTTCTCAGAGCTCAAGATATCAGACTAGGGATGCAGAATTTTATATTTATATTTTTAAAGCTTTTATTTTCACCTTTACATAAACTTTTCACAATCCTGTAGTGTGTGCGAATGCCTATAAATAAACAAGAATTGTACATTCAACAAAATGGTTGGATGCACATCTGAGGACGTGGCTACTGCACCCGCAATTCTCAAAGAATAGAACATGCTATGAATTTTACAACTTCCATTTTTCCTTCCAGAATATTCTGAAGTCTTGTTTCCTATTTCTTATGCCTTACTGATTATAGATTTGAGAAGTAACTTCCTAGAAGAAAGTAACTTACTTTTTTTGGGGGGGAAACACAACACCCTATCCTGTGTAGCTAACTCCACAATAATGTCAACCTGCCAAAACATTTATAACCAAAATTTTTATCCCTCTCCAATACTGTAGCTTTCAATTTAATTTTATTGCTTTGATATTACATGCATGTTGACATAGGCATTGAAAAAACAAAATAATCCTTGAAAATGTCTCAGTTCCTATAGAAGTATTCAGTTTATAATATATATATTATATATAATATATATAATATATATATTATATATAATATATATAATATATATATTATATAACTTCAAGTCCAAAAATAGATATGTATATGAAAAAATTCTCTCCTGACTTATAAAAATATTCTTTGTTAATGTTAGTGACAAGTCTTATGTATACAAACAAAATTGAAGGCCGTAACATGGCTCAAAAATGAAATTATATATATATATATATATATATATATATATATATATATATATATATATATATATATATATATATATATATATATATATATATATATATATATATATATATATATATATGTATGTATATATATATATATATATATATATATATATATATATATATATATATATATATATATATATATATATATATATATATATATATACTAAACTCTTTTCTAAGAGGTACGTATAATTATATACAAACCAAACATGCCAATCTGTCTAGTCCAGCAGTCTTTCAGCTCAAATTTAGATCTCTTAGTCTTTCTGGGCAATTTTCTTCCAAGTTTATAGGGCTTACCTAAAAAAAAGCTAGTACAGTAAAATCCCTCTCATCCGGCATTCGAGTATCCGGCAGCTTCACGTATCCGGCACATTTTTCTCCGAGCCTTAAAATCAGTAAAAAATCAATGTGTACTCATAAAATCGATTAAAATTCCCACACGAGGCATACTTTGTCCCCTTGCCACCAGAGCGCACTGCTTCGCGCCACCCGCGGCCCACTGTACTGTGTTTACTCAGTGACTCAGTCCCGCGTGTGCACTGTTTATCGCCTAACGCCTTCATCATGCCTAAAGTTGTAGAAAAGAGGAAGCGTGTTGTGCTTACACTTAAGCAGCTGATCAGATCAGCAGCTTAAGATCTTAATCAGCAGCTTAATGAGCTACTGATTAAGATCAGCTGATCTTTGTTATGGTAAGATGTGTGAGTGTATGGTGGTGATTGTGGACATAATTTCACTTCTATTCAAGTATCCGGCATGTCGGTGGTCCCGTTGATGCCAGATAAGAGGGATTTTACTGTAATTATGTTCTGATTTTGTAAAACTTTCCACACAATCACTCTTCACCATCTTTGTAATTCATTTGATGTTATAAATGTCTATTCTGTATATGTAGTATTGATTTTTTTTCTTTTCTCATCCTCAAGGATTTTGAAGTTCCTCGAGAAGCCATCCCCAGAGGAAACAGCTTCACGTAATGCCAGTGTTGTTTTCTACACATTTCGCAGCTCAACAATCCAAATGCTCTTGAAGTACCTGCATGAATTCCCAAATACTGAACAGCGCACTTTTGGAGCCTTCATGAGTTGGCTTATAAATGTCCAAAATGTGAGATCATTGTTATGCTTTGCAGATTTTATCTTCCAGCTGGTCCAAGTTGTATTACATGACATGTACTGTCATACAGAAAAGTATCCTTATTAATATGACATGAGTCATTTAGACTCAACAGATAAAGTAGTATGAAAAATGTTGTTTGAGCATGTTATTCATTGGTGGCCCTCTGTTACAGTGCTAAGCAAATCATTATATAATATGAAACACACCTTTTGTGACAATTTAGGAAACCAGGCTTGCCAACTATACTGGAACTGCTCGGATCACCCTAAACTTTGTGAACTTAATCACTTATGAGACTAAGGATACTATTCTGTATGGTTGTACAGTAGCCCTTGAAAAATGTGCCAGATTTCATTTCATATGCTTCACAGCTAATTAAATAGAAATCTAAGTTTATGATTCTCATAAACAGGAAAAATAGATCACTGAATATAAAAATATTACTCTTGATTTTTAAAGAAAAAATGTTTGTACACATTATTCATAAAGATTACTTTTCCTCTCCCTTTTACTATATGCACAGAAGGAAATAGCTTATGTATGCTATACACACATTTTTGTCAGTTTTATGTATAAGCTGACATTGTGTAGTTTGAGCTTAAACACCGTTCCCTTCAGCAAGTGTTTAAGTCTCAGCAAAGATGAAATCAACCTCTCACTCCATGGAGATGCTGTTTAAGTGACTCAGGTGTTGTCAGAGGTGATGTCCATCACCTCTGATACATGCAATATGCTTACAGTACACAATTTAGACATTTTTAGTAATTTTTTGTGTGCATAAGTATTATCAGACACATTTGCTGCTCACATATAGACAAATGGAAAATAAGTAATAAAATTTATGGAGGGACTTTATGTTTAGATTAATTGTGCTTTCAGTTGCTGAAAAACAGTGGTTAACCCTCAAAGTGTGGGGATGTTGCTGTGAATTGCTTCTCCCTGTATGGTAATGTTTTTACATTTTTATGGAAATTGCTCATTTCTATACTGAATTTCAAAAGTGTGACTAAGTTCATTGCTTTAATTTTATTGGTCCTTCCTCTTTAATCTGCAACAAACCCAAAGTCTCTAAGTTGTGTAGTTTTTCTGTGATGTGATGAAGTAGAGTATATAACTTTCTTTCTGCAGTAGCTTTGCACAAATTTTATTATTTATTTTCTATTTGTCTATATGTGAGCAGCAAATGTATCTGATAATACTTGTGGGCACAACAAATTACTAAAAATGTCCAAATTGTGTACTGTAAGCATATTGCATGTATCAGAGGTGATGGACATCACCTTTGACAACACTTGAGTCATTTAAGCAGCATCTCCATGGAGTGAGGGGTTGATTTCATCTTTGCTGAGACTTAAACACTTGCTGAAGGGAGAATTAAAAACTGCAGTGAGAAATTAATAAAAAATTATTTACTTATCTCTTTATTTTATATGATATGCCATTGTGTTGCATTTGGAATATGGATGACTATATGAAATGCATATGCATATGAATTGTATATTATATTAATTCTCTTCATCAACAAACCCATATTTATGTAAGTGAAGTATGGACAGGTTGTAGAGGATGAATAATTCAATTATTCAAATTACAGGTGATGGTTTATGGTATGAAGCTGCCTACAGGCTTTCAGCTCATTGGCCAAGTGGGCTTGAAGGATTATGAGTCTTGGCTATCTTACCTCACCAGTCAGGCTGAGAAAGAATCTAAAGACCCTATCTACAAGAGAGCATATGCAAGGTAAGGGGCACTGCTGACGTGTTAATAAAGGATTACTATTTTTTTTTTAGATTTAATGAAGTTTTGTACTGTAACTCATTAGCTTGGTAGGGAGACAAAATCTGCTTTTATTATTCCTATTTCATGTATTTCACTGCCAAGGGTAGCAGTTGTTGGGCCTCAAAGGCTCAAATGTGGGAATACAACTCAGAGCTCCTTGCAACACTAAGTTTGAAAAGGTTGTTTAGACCACAGAGTAGCCCTGGTAACTTGAATTGATGTGGCTTATCTGACTGTTGTGCTGGTGTCATCATCTTTATACTCCTAACTCAGGAGTGCATATGTATTACTAAGTACCCTGCTGTTTAGAAAATCTTATACCAACTTAATACTAGTTTAATTTAGTACTATGCAATATAGAGTAGTTTGCTTACAGTACCCACAGAAAGTTTGCAGAATATTACTAATTGTCCCTCTGTAGAACCACTCCACAATTTATCTGAGACTCTAGCATTATCCTGCACCTGTTTTTCTCAAATTGTACATCTGGCAGCTCATTGGGGTATATAGGGAGCTAGGATATTTATAACATCTCAGTGCTACCTCAGGCAATGAAGGCAATATGTCAGTCTATCCTCCATCCCCTATCATTGTGGATATGTTTCCCCAAAATATTTTGCCTCCAAAACTTCAAGATGCTAAGCAAAAAGCTAACTGAGGAGAAGCCATGTATTCTTGCTATACATTGAGGCAAACACTGGATGGAAAGAAATTTGTGTGTGGACAGGGCAAGATAAGTCAGGTGTTTTTTTTTAATTACTGAGGCATGCAAAGAGCCTTCCACCTGGTTGCATACCACCCTGCAAACTATTTCCTGGTCATCCCTGCAAGACTGCTGCTGCCACCAACAAGCTGGTTCACCAAGAAGTGATAAAAACTCATGAATTACTAAAAGAAGCTCACCCATACTTGCTCGGAGATGTTGCTGTGAGGACTCTCCAAGAACATTGCCAGAAGGACCTCAAGCTTCCCCTCAGGTCACTGTCAAAGAAACCACTACTAACAAAGAAAATGAGGTAAGTCCATCTAGCTTTTGCCAAGAAATATGAAGATTGGACAAAGCAAGAGTGGAGAAAAAGTCATGTGGAGTGATGAGTCAGTTTTTCAATGTGGAGCAAAGAGGAGAGGCAAGTTTCGTTGGCTTGACAAGGCCAACAAGTATGTCAGTCACTACGTGAAAACAAATGGGTCAATTGATGATATGGGCCTGCTTCACTGGTGTGATGGGATGAGGGGGATTCTTTGTACTGCCAAAGAACAAGACCATGAATAATGATGTACACTCAAGTGCTAGAAAGAAATTTGTTGATCTTTTTAGACCTTCATAACAATGAATTTTTCAACAGGATAATGCACCATGTCATAAGTCGAAAAACCATAAAATGGCTAGAGGATAATCACATTAGAGCCATAGATTGGCCAGGGAATTCACCAGACCTGAATCCAATAGAACAAATTTGGAGGTACATGAGACAAAAACTAGGAAGTATGGACACATCCTCAGTACCAAGCCAAGTCAAGGTACTTAGAGAGGTTTGGATTTGTTATATACTACTTGAATATTGTGAAAATTTGTTTGAATCCATGTGTAAATGTGTAAAGCCAACTTGTCTGTTTCTATGTGTAAATGTGTAAAGCCAGTTCACAAGGCCTGTGGAGGGCATGTCAAGTATTAAAAGTGAAGTGAAAGTGTTGCTTTGTTTTATTACCCTTTAAATTACCCTGTCTGTTTGACCATTCCGTGCACTTTCTGTGGTTACTGTAGAGTGAGTATTCTCTGTTTATCATGTCAAAACACCATATGCAAAAAAATATCACCCATTGCAAAGAAGTAATATTAGTGAGTGAGGCTCCTATTTTTTCTGACCAGCTTCTGGTAGTAATGTTAAAAAGCATTAATATTCATTATATGAGTACAGTTGTACCTTGACTTACAAGCTTAATTCATTATGTGACAGAGCTCATAACCCAGTTTGTTCATATATCAAATAAACCCAATTGAAATGAGTTGAAATGCCTTTAATCTGTTCCATCCCCCAAAAAACCACCCCAATTTTTTTTGTTACGTTTTAAAATACAATAAACCCTTAATAAAACAAACCTCTGTTTACTGAATTTTGGGTATAATGATCCCTTTAAGGCTGTCGAATACCCGTTTTATTTTACAAACTAATTTAGCAAATTTCGACATATTTCAAAATCATCAAACGTTTGCTTTATTTTATGAACATCTTAGGGCTTAAGATGAAGGAGAGTTTGCTGACACACAGGCAACCACATACTTTTGAAAGATGGTAAGGTTTTTTTCTCAGAGGCTAGCTACATTCTGCAGTGATGTCACATGTTGCTAACTCCTGATTGGCTGCTGCTTGCCTCCATCTCCTTGCCCCACTCTCTCTCTCTCTCTCTCTCTCTCTCTCTCTCTCTCTCTCTCTCTCTCTCTCTCTCTCTCTCTCTCTCTCTCTCTCTCTCTCTCTCTCTCTCTCTCTCTCTCTCTCTCTCTCTCTCTCTCTCTCTCTCTCTCTCTCTCTCTCTCTCTCTCTCAACTTGTTAACTTATCTCTTTCCCATATTTAGTCTCTCATATATATATATATATATATATATATATATATATATATATATATATATATATATATATATATATATATATATATATATATATATATATATATATATATATATATATATATATATATATATATATTTTTTTTTTTTTTTATTTATTTTTTTTATGTAGGAAGGACACTGGCCAAGGGCAACAAAAGTCCAATAAAAAAAAAATGCCCACTGAAATGCCAGTCCTGTAAAAGGGTCCAAAGTGGTAGTAAAAAATTGAAGGATAAGTGTCTTGAAACTTCCCTCTTGAAGGAATTCAAGTCATAGGAAGGTGGAAATACAGAAGCAGGCAGGGAGTTCCAGAGTTTACCAGAGAAAGGGATTGAGAATACTGGTTAACTCTTGTGTTAGAGAGGTGGACAGAATAGGGGTGAGAAAAAGAAGAAAGTCTTGTGCAGCGAGGCTGTGGGAGGAGGGGAGGCATGCAGTTAGCAAGATCAGAAGAGCAGTTAGCATGAAAATAGTGATAGAAGACAGCTAGAGATGCAACATTGTAGCGATGAGAGAGAGGCTGAAGACAGTCAGTTGGAGGATATATATATATATATATATATATATATATATATATATATATATATATATATATATATATATATATATATATATATATATATATGTATATGTATATATATATATATATATATATATATATATATATATATATATATATATATATATATATATATATATCAATATATATCAATATATATCAATATATATCAATATATATATATATATCAATATATATATATATATATATATATATATATATATATATATATATATATATATATATATATATATATATATATATATATATATATATATATATATATATATATATATATATATATATATATATATATATATATATATATATATATATATATATATATCAATATATATATATATATATATATATATATATATATATATATATATATATATATATATATATATATATATATATATATATATATATATATATATATATATATATATACACACACACACCATATTTGCCAGTGCATTGGATGCACTTTTTTCTTGAAAAAAAAAAATCTAATAATTACCATGCATGTAATGTGGCTGTAGTACAGATCCCTAGTTGTGGAGTTGAAGTAGTAGTACAGATTGACATTAAAAAATCTGGCAACCTCCAGACTTGAGGAATACCAGATTTTCTAAAATGCTGTATTTTGTTATGGTTATATATGCTGTATATATTTGAAAGAAAATAGTTTGCACAGACATGCCATTTTTTTTTTTAGCACTTCCACTTTCTCTGTGATTGACAACACACAATGTTTATGTTCTTACGGCATCTCTTTTCTTTGCTGAATCCATAATAGGGTTATACAGCAGCAAATAGATGATAAAAGGAGAAAGAATGAGCAGGAATGCTTTTATGGGAGATAGTCCATAATTAAGGTGTAAGAGCCAGACTTAAGATTGTGCACATTACTGAACTGGTATAAACAGTGGATTGGATTTCTTTGGCCATGTGGAGAGAAAAGATAAATATGTAAAGTGTACTGAATATTAAACATAAAATAAGTATTGGTTTAGTTTCATATATTGTGTGGATGCTTATCTCCTCATAATTACCATGATTAGTATTGCAGTAAGAAATCATGGTTTTTCAACAGAGTTGGTTTGATGGGAAATCCTTCTGATGGCTTCAATGGGAAGACCATATCTCTCTCCATAGCTAACTTCTGGGCTGAGGTCACCATTGTAGAGAGCCCTAAGTTGAGGCTTATCCCACATCCTCTTAATGATCCCACTGAATTTGGCTCCATGGCTGATCTGCATGGCATCAGCACAAAGGAAGGATATCTGGGCGGGTTGCGTCTCCTTCAAGCTACATGCAAAAAGTTCTACAGCTTCTGTGCAAAGAGAGGGTGAGTCAAAAAAACATCATTCATGTATTATGTTGTAAAATGAAATTTTAAATTTAAAATTTTGTACTGGTTTCTCACTGGAATGTCACATCAAAGATCCCAAATAACAAAACCCAGAAAACCCAGAAAGTATATTTCGTCATGAGGAAAGGGTTACACAAGATGTTTTGCCAGTTATAGGAGTCATTCTGGTAGTAAAGTGTATAACAAAGTCTTTTTACTTCTAAATGCTGTTATTTTGTAACAGTTTTTTTTTCAGTGGAGCTGTATATTACAGAGCTTTTTGGTGATGGGATAATCTTGCCCTTGGCTGGTGTCCCTCCTAAATAAAAAAAGAAAAATCTTAAGATCATTAACCATGATGGAACAAGAAATAATGTGTTCAAGCTTGAAAAAATTATGTTTAAGAAAGAGATAGGAAGGAATTGGTTTTCAAATAAAGTAGTACATGAATAGAACAAATTCAGTAATCAGGTTGTTAGTGCTGAGTCATTAGGGAGCTTTAAGAGAAGATTAGACAGGTTTATGAATGGGGACGATAGGTGGAAATAGGCAGGTATATTTTATACAGGGACTGCCATTTGTAAACCTGATGGCTTCTTGCAGCTTTCCTTATTTTCTTATGTTCTCATGTTCTTATGATCTGCATAGTAATTAATTTTTGGCTACATTTTTTTTGCTTACCACATTTTACTAGGTGAAGTGGGCAATGAAAACATGCATTATAGCAATCTTGACTGTACTGGCAATGAGCTTAACTCATTTATGTATAAGTCCATGTGTTGGGGGCACTCTAAGCTGGTGGGATATTCTTGTTTGAGGCTCTTTAAAATATTTGTCTGCTTAACATTCCCACTTCATATGGATTGTTAGTATGTCTAGGCATCTTTAAGGTCTGCTGTGATTGTAGAAATCCACTGCACCTGACACTTGGTGGCCTTGCATGTGGGCAGCAATGGTGTGAGATGATTGATGGTGTGGAAATAGCTGGTTTTAGTTCTGGGACATCAAGGTGTTGGGCACCAGTTTTTGGTAATATACAAACCACAAGATAAATCCCTGTTATCTGGGCTTCCAGTTGTCAATATTGTCGTATGATGATACATATTTTTGTGTACCGTGTATATTTCTGTATGATAGTTTCTGACAGCATCCCACCAGTCAATTGGGTGGATGCCATCTCAGCAGCAGCTGTGTGCCATCCTGCTGTCACCTATGCACTACTTTTTATACTCCAGTTTTCTAAGTTAATTACCATATTTCCCATCATATAAGACAGACTTCAGTATAAGATGCATATATAATTTGGCAAGATATATTTAGGAAAAATAAATAACTCAACATTTTCCTTGAACTTCATGTACATACAGTATTTAATTTTGCCACCTTATTTTATTATAAAAGACATTTTATTACACATATATCAGTAGCTTTTATTCCTTTAGAACATCTTTTAAAATCATTTCATTGCATTTTTATAATTACAGTAAGATTAAAGTAAAATCCAGTCAAATTTTTCTCATCTTCAGATCCTGAAAATTCATCACTTCAGTCATCCTCTTCAAAGCCTGACATTTCAGGATCACTTTCATTAAATGATGAACTGTCACTGTCATCATACAGAACATCAAACAGCCATCACAGCCATCTAAGGCATTGCTTGCACCACATTTCTTAACCCTTAAATGATGGGCATTTTTGGGGGGAACCTCCATTCTGTGATTGTGTATTTTGTCTTCACATTGGGTACAGAGGTACAGCATCATGGCATCTAGAACTGTGTGAGTGTGTGTTTTGTCCTCACATTTGGCGTGACACAACAGTGTGGAGGTGCAGTGCCATAGCATCTAGATAATGTGCAAAAGTTAAGATGGTAAGAATATAGGACTCAGCACAAGACTCAGATACCGGAAAACTCATTGGGGTATTGTATACTAAATCAGTATAAGTGGGTAAGGAGATATTTTAGGGGAACACTTAAATGTTTGGGATGATCTGGTCACTTTGGAATACCACCAACTGCAAGGCTAGCTCGTCAGGTAGGGAGCTTTGAAAGGTTTACAACCTCTTGTTAAATGTGAATCTGCCAGATTTATAAACACCAGATGTAAGGCCAAACTATATGTTTACATAGTCGTATTTACCTAGTTGTAATGTACAGGAGGGGAGCTATGCTCATGCTGTTCTGTCTTTGTATCTCATGGCATCTAACATGGCCTTATATTCTCGTTTCATCTCTGCACACACTACTTTCTCATTCAGTCCATTTCATATATCAACTACTCTATGGGGAAAGCTGTTCATTTTTATATTCCTTCTGTAGCTATCTTTTTTTTTTTTATCTTCTCTCCATGTCTTCTTGTATCTCTCATGTCCCAGTTTATTAGGTGTTCTCTATCAAACACTTCCATATTCTTCATGATTCTATAAATTGCTATTAAATTTCCTCTTTTCTTTCTTTGTTCCTGTGTTGTCAATTCCAGTTTTGATAGCCTCTCCTCATATGACATTTCCAACAAGCTTGAAGCCAATTTTGTAGCTGCTCTTTGAATCCTTTGAAACTCCCTCAAATTCCTTTTTTGTGCTTGGTAACTGCACTGCTGCTGCTGCATATTCCAATCTTGTCCTTATCATTTCTTCATCCATGTGGTTATATGCCTCTCTTATATTTTTCAGTAAGTTGTAAATCTCTCCAACAATTTTATTTATGTGTTTCTCAGGTGACATGTTATCTGATATGAATACTTCCAGATCTCTTTCAGACTTTGATTTCTTTATTATCTATCCTCCAAGTTTATATTACCCTGAAATCCTCTGCTTACTCTTTCCAGACTATTACACTGCATTTCTTAATGTTGAATTTCATTTCCCATTTGCAGTTCCATTCCTAAATTTTATCAGGTCTTGTTGCACCATCCCACAATCATTCTCGTTACTCACTCTTCTCAATAGTTTAGCATCATCAGCAAAGAGACTCATATAACTATTAATTCCCCCATCTGTGTCATTAATATATATTACAATCATAATTGGGGCCAATACTGATCCCTGTGGGACCCCACTGATAACTTCCTTCCAAGAGGAACACTTGTCTCTAATAATCACTTTCATTTCCCTGTCTTTCAGAAAATCACTCATCCAATCCTGCAGCTTTTCTTGTACTCCACCTATGATCACTAATTCTCTTATCAGTCTTTTGTGTGGCATCTTATCAAAATTTATGAAAATATAATTTTGGAGAATAAAATTTCTATTTAGTAATAAAATAAGAAATTCAGATATTCTCTTGATTTTGTTATGATATAAAATCAGTGAATAAACTCAACACTAATAGGATAAGTGACATTCTCCATGTCATTTCTTATCCAGGAGGTGCTCAAATATCCACTAATGTTAGGGAGCAATTATTTTGGTAAGTAGACCACTCCATGGATAGTGGCAGGTTCATTTGAGATGAAAATGCATATTGCTAAGCAAAGGCTGATCTTTTTCAATACTGTTATGACCAGGTTCAGCCCACTTCACAGCTGCCACTACACTCAGGTCATCTTTCCCTAGGCTAGCTTCATCTAGCCTAGTGCAAGCATAAAGACAAAGAATGCAGGCACCTGCTGTCGTCAACAACTATACAGCTTCAATTTGTTTGCCACTCCGTTTTACCCACCCATGGAGAAGGGAGTATAACAAACACCAACTTAACTCCTCCAAGACGGAAAGAACTACTGAGCCACATTCTAGGGCACAGACAGTATAGACTACAGATGACACACACCCAGGGCAAGGGTAATACTCCTGCTGGACAAACTGCCCACAGTTATGAAACTACCCACTGTCCAGCAGAAATATTATGCTCTATGGCCAGAGAGAAGCCAATATACAATTTTCCCAGAGGAAAGATTCCCACTTAATTGGTGGAAATCCAGGAAGAAAGTAGATAACTGTAACCTGGCACAAACACAATACAGTGTTCCCCCTTGTATTCGCTGTTTGATATTTCTGGTTTTGCATATTTGTGGATTTTTTTTGTAACCTAACCTAACCTAACTGATGGGAAGTTTTCAGAGTTGCCAAATGTCACCACCAGCTCAGCCTTTCAATCTAAAGAGCTTGGTTTATTCTTGAAATCATCGGAAATTACAGTAAATCCTTGATATAGTGAACACATATAGGGGGAGGGTAGCTCACTAAAGATGAAAATTCACTATATTGAGAGAGAGAGAGAGAGAGAGAGAGAGAGAGAGAGAGAGAGAGAGAGAGAGAGAGAGAGAGAGAGAGAGAGAGAGAGAGAGAGAGAGAGAGAGAGAGATGAGTTCTGGTCATGTATGTCAGCCAGCAACCTTGACAGTGGCTGATGCAACTCTCTCTCTCTCTCTCTCTCTCTCTCTCTCTCTCTCTCTCTCTCTCTCTCTCTCTCTCTCTCTCTCTCTCTCTCTGGTAATTTAACAGAGAGAGAGAGAGAGAGAGAGAGAGAGAGAGAGAGAGAGAGAGAGAGAGAGAGAGAGAGAGAGAGAGAGAGAGAGGGATAGGCAGTAGCCTTGAAGGGGTTGTTATACCAAAATTCAGTAAATAAAGGTTTTGTTGTATCAAGGGTTTACTGTGCCTATTAGTTTAGTACCCTTTCATTTTACAGTGTACTGTATTGTTAAAATACTATGTACTATATGCATAACAACTGATTTTTTATTGTGTTAAAATTAATTTTAAATGAGCTTAATAAGTGCAAAATATGTTTTGTGGTTTAAACTATAAACAGGTATTTCTGAGCATTTTTGGAATGGTTTCCCTTATTGTGGATTTTCACTATTCACAGTAGGCTTTGGAAAATAACCCCCGTGAATAGCGGGGGAACGCTGTGCAATCCTCTGGTCATCCCCACTCACAGTTGAGGGCCACAAAGACCAGTAGCATTTAACAATTATAAAGCCCAAACCCCACAATACTCGGACACACACTAAACCCACAACAAGACACTGCACTTAGGCAGAAAGGGGGAGAGAGCTAGTATCTGCTCCCATCATTACTCTGGACAATGACACAAATACCCAGACAGCCAGACAACGCAAGACTGTGCACAGAGTCTCACTCTGTTTCACAGGAGTAGCAGGAACTTGAGCCACAAATTCTCTCTCACCCAATATCTGGCTTCTCCCAGATCTTGGCCTCCTGTAGTACCTATATATTACACAGTCATAACAATAAGATGTTATACTGCAATCCCACCCTTAGATATACATTAATGTGCCCTTCCTAGACATGCCTTCATGTGCCTCATCAAGCACCACATCTATTCCCTATGATATCCAGCAAGCTACTAAAACAAAGGCAGGCACCCACATCATTTGGGGTTAGATCATGTAACAGGGGAGTGGAGGGAAAGGAGGGAAGGGGGTGAGAGGCTTGCCTCCTGCCCTGCCACACACTCCATGTCTCCACACACTCTCTCTCTCTCTCTCTCTCTCTCTCTCTCTCTCTCTCTCTCTCTCTCTCTCTCTCTCTCTCTCTCTCTCTCTCTCTCTCTCTCTCTCTCTCTCTCTCTCTCTCTCTCTCTCTCTCTCTCTCTCTCTCTCTCTCTCTCTCTCTCTCTCTCTCTCTCTCTCTCTCTCTCTCTCTCTCTCTCTCTCTCTCTCTCTCTCTCTCTCTCTCTCTCTCTCTCTCTCTCTCTCTCTCTCTCTCTCTCTCTCTCTCTCTCTCTCTCTCTCTCTCTCTCTCTCTCTCTCTCTCTCTCTCTCTCTCTCTCTCTCTCTCTCTCTCTCTCTCTCTCTCTCTCTCTCTCTCTCTCTCTCTCTCTCTCTCACTAAACACTTAAATTTCACAAATTATTGTGGGGCTATTTGGAGGGCTGAGTGAAAACTAACTATGCTGTGGGAAAGGGCAAATCTTCTCTATGATCTATCAACTACAATGGGAGTGGGGTAAATTAAGTAATGAAGGACATCTTCAATTCTATATAGATTTCTAAAGTAAACTCGGTGTGTCTCTCAACTTTATGTGTCAGTGATGTGCCTACCTGCACTATATTACTATATAATATTACTATGTCTCTCTCTTTCTCTTGTTATCTTCCTCCTTCTCTGTTCAGTTCTCTCATTCTTCTTCTCAATATCTCTGTTCAGTATTTCACTGCATGTAATAGTGTAATATATTATTATAGATTTTTGGCCAGCAGATGAAGAGATAGTCTTGTTATAGCTGGACAACTCCCATATGATAATGATAATAACTTTTAAGATAGAAATTAAATAAAAACACTGGATGCATTTAATGTTCCACAGAAAATCACATAGCCCAAAAATGAGCAGCAGGTCATGTCTTGCATTTGACACTTGTCTGCAAACATATTTTGTGCCAGATTGAGAATTTAATTTGTAATTTATATGACCACCTGAAACATACAGTACTATTAAAAATAGTTACTGGAATGTCTATCAGAATTCTTAGCTGAATAACATAGATAGAGGGCAAAGTGTGGTTTCTCGTCTGGGGCCTGTCTGTACTGGCATTATCTGATTATTGTTATAAAAGTTAATTTTCTTTTGTTACTGATGCAAAGCACTGCCTTTCTGTGCTATGAGAGTACATGCCTCGTTTTATCTCCTATCATTATTTCCATGGCTACTGTACTCCATTACTTGATAACTGCATGTCTTCACCCTTCCTACAACCTTGCTTCCTCTCTTTCCTATCCACCTTCCTAATGCAAAAGTTAAGTGGTATCTTTGTTCTTTCAACTCACTGATAAACTCTGGAATTATCTTCCTCTGTATTTTTCCTCCTTCCTGTGACTTGAACTGTGTACTGTATTTCAAGAGTATCAGGACACCTGAGAGACTAAATTGGCCATCCCTCCTGGTTCTTCTGTTTCTTCTAGGGGCTAGCATTGTCATTCTCTCTCTCTCTCTCTCTCTCTCTCTCTCTCTCTCTCTCTCTCTCTCTCTCTCTCTCTCTCTCTCTCTCTCTCTCTCTCTCTCTCTCTCTCTCTCTCTCTCTCTCTCTCTCTCTCTCTCTCTCTCTCCATAGGCCAGTCTGATATAGAAAAAAAAAAAAAAAAAAAGCTTCCTGGCACCAAAAGAACACACCTACCATTTGTGGTTTTCTTGACTCCAGAATTGCACTGACACGGCGCAACTTCACGCTGTCTTATGACACCAACATCCCACGCCAGGTTGGGTTGGCAGGCAGCTCAGCCATTGTGACAGCTACACTGAAATGCCTGATAGCTTTCTTCAACCTGAGTGACCATGACATTCCACGGCCCCTGCAGCCACAGTTTATCTTGGATGTGGAGAAGGATGAGCTCCTCATTAATGCAGGACTTCAAGACAGGGTGGTGCAGGTGAGCAGGTGTCTATTTTATTGCTGCTTAGATAGTAAATGTTGCTTTATGTTCATCTCAGCCTTAATTTACTCATGATTATCACTAATTGGGATAAGAGATTATAATCAGTTCTCTCTCTCTCTCTCTCTCTCTCTCTCTCTCTCTCTCTCTCTCTCTCTCTCTCTCTCTCTCTCTCTCTCTCTCTCTCTCTCTCTCTCTCTCTCTCTCTCTCTCTCTCTCTCTCTCTCTCTCTCTCTCTCTCTCTCTCTCTCTCTCTCTCTCTCTCTCTCAATATCACTACTGAATAGTTACCCACTTTTAGTGGTTTCAGATTTCATAAGAACTTTAGCTATTATACAAACTAATAAACCATATATATATATATATTGTTATGACCATAGTTTCTGGCCCCTTTGCACAGCTGGCACAACTGGACTAGCTTCCCTGAGCCACCTCCTACATGGATTTGGTGCAGGGCTCAAATACAGGTGTACAGGGTCCCTTGTGACTCCTGCACTCTTTTCACAAATGGTCATAATACCAGATTACACTAATGAGGTCACCAATCTGTTTTGTCCACCCACAGACAAGAAAATAATACTATAACTACAACCAATTCCACCCACTGAGCAAGAATCACCAATCATGTCTAGAGAGAAACAATTATAATGAGCAATGATACATACCATGTCCCTCTCAGCATGGGCTAGCATGAACAAAACACTTCTGAAAATTATAGTGACCAAACTATGGGGCCTGGATGAACACCAATTACTTTATTGTCAAGAGCAACTCTTCTACTATTAACTAAGTGGGGCTCAAACTAAAAGAACAATTAGAACTAGGGTAAATTAATCAGGGAAAGAGAGTCTCTACCCACAGGGATTCTTATGGTAATCTCATGGCAGCAAGCAGCCACTCTTAATCGTACATCTGGCGTTCGTACTCTCGCTTTCTCTCCCTCTTCCTTCACTCTTCTCCCTCACATCTTCTTTTGTTCATGTTACATCACTTTATCTCATTGCATGCAACAATATATATGAGGTGTAGTCGAAAGGTATCCAACCTTTTGCCAAAAAACAAGTAACATTAAAAACTCACAATTTTGACTTAGTCTCCAAACTGTTCACCTTTGGAGTCTGTACACTTCTGCCAGCATTCCTGCCACTGCTGGAAACATTTCTGGAAATCACTTTTTGGGATGCTGTAGAGATGTGTTGTAGAATTTTGCTTAATGCCCTCTGTTGACTGAAATCTCTCCTTTGAGTGTATTTTTGAGTTTTGGAAATAGCCTAAAGTTACATGGAGCCAAGTCTGGGGAGTAGGAAGCCTGACAAACAAGTGGAGTGTTATGGTTGACAAGGAATGCTTGGACGATGTGGGCAGCATGAGTGGGCGCATTGCCATGGTAAAGTTGCCAGTTCTTTGCTGCCCACAGGTCAAGTAATTTTCGCTGCACAGCTTCACATAGGTGGTGAAGAACCTTCAGGTAGTATTCTTTGTTAACTGTCTGACCTTATGGTGGATATTTATGGTGCACAATGCCTCTGTAGTCTAAAAGCAAAGTCATCATCAGTTTAACACCATTCAACTGGTTGTACCACTCCTTTATTTGTGTTTTTTTCCATAGCATTATCTCCAAAGATCTTCTGAATCTTCTCAATAGTCTGGGGTGGCATATCACCAAGTTTTTGGCAGAATTTGATACAGTATCTTTTCTCAATGCGTTTGGTCATCTTGACTGTAAAAGAAAAATTGCACAGCACACTCTTCACATCTGTACTCAGTATGTCACTGCAGCTGACTATCTCCACCTACAGACATGAAAATTTTTGTGCATGCTCGGTCAGGACGTGGTACCACCACCTAATACCCATGCAGATTTTGCTCACACATAATTACTTTGTGCTAACCAATTCAAGGTTGGATATTTTTTGACTACACCCTGTACCACCAAAACCATGCCAATGGCTCCTGAGTCAACCCAACTCCAAAATGGCCAAACACCAGGCCACTACATGCGGCTAGCACCCATGCTGCCTTAACTGTGAATGGCACAACAAAGTGCAGCTCTAAACCTCTGTTCCCCTCTTTCTGCTGTCTGTTCACAATGCAGAGGGTATTTGATATACGAGCGAGATACATTCCAGAAGGCTGCTTTGTCGTTTTTGCTCGTAACTTGTCCCTGTAATTTTTCAGTACTTCCTCTCTCTCTCTCTCTCTCTCTCTCTCTCTCTCTCTCTCTCTCTCTCTCTCTCTCTCTCTCTCTCTCTCTCTCTCTCTCTCTCTCTCTCTCTCTCTCTCTCTCTCTCTCTCTCTCTCTCTCTCTCTCTCTCTCTCTCTCTCTCTCTCTCTCTCTCTCTCTCTCTCTCTCTCTCTCTCTCTCTCTCTCTCTCTCTCTCTCTCTCTCTCTCTCTCTCTCTCTCTCTCTCTCTCTCTCCTTCCTTTTCAGGTTATACACACCCTTATTGTTATAATTAATTAAGATAGCTGTTGGAAAACATAAGATAGGTTTGTTTGCCAATTTGTGGACATAGGAGTGAGTGTAGCCAAAGTCCAGCAGGTGTAGCCCTAAGTTATGAGATGCTCGCTTTCACTCTCTCTCTCATACATATTTTTTCCCTTTTCCTTCTCTTCTTCTCAGTATACACCCCTTTATTCATATAATTTATTAAGATGGCTGGCTGAAAGCATAAGGTAAGTATGTTTGCCTATTTGTGGACTTAATGTAATGGAGCAACACAGCCCTCCTAGCTCTCTGCCTCTCAGAGGCTTACTGGTGGAGGTTCTTATGCTATAGAATCTCAAGCCAGATTCACTGCAGTGCAGTACAATAAGTTTTTAAGTTAAATTTAAATTTTAAACTAGCATCTCAAAATAAACTGCTACAGGCCCTGTGTCCTGGGGCAGTGGGTGGTCCTTCACTATGCTGCTGCTCTGCATGGGTAGTGGTGAAGTGTCATACTAGGTAAATATGGCATGTAGCACCAAATTTTAACTTTTGAACAGCAAAGGGAACAATATTGAGAGCACACTTTTAATTTTGCGAGTAGCCTACTCATATATCTCAACATTCATAACTTGTTACTTCGTAACTTGGACATCCTCTGTACTGTTACTCTCAGCAACAGCTGCCTGACCCTCTACTTCCTTGCCATCCACTCTTGCCTTGGCAAGTAGTGGAGCAGCACATACATGAGAGGTAGAACCCTCCTTAATTTTTCTCACAGCTTCAGTAGCAGCTGCCAGCATGGATGGTTCACTACGTGAACAAACACCCACCATGTATGGTCCTGGCTGGGGAGCAGCCTGCTCCCTGTCTCCAACACACTCTGCAGGGGAGGAAACTCCCATCTCCCTAGCAGAGTTTGGAGTCTCCCTGCCCTCGACAGTGACCCCTAACATACCAGACATATCCACCTGGGTCCTGGACTTAGTACTGGTGCCCACAACCTCAACTCCAGGTGACAACTTTGCCTGAGTATCACCTCTGAGAGGCTCCACAGGGTAAGGCAAGTCATCAAACAAACAACCCAAAATCAACACTCTAGCCCCACCCTCGGCAACACACACCAAAGTCATATGCCTCTTACAGTGGCTCAGCGATTGTGCAGTCAACCCCAGCACACTGATTCAGACACAAGTCAAACTCTGACTCCCCTAGACCCTCACCAGCAACAGGACATGCCTTTGGGCACTCTGCTCCCACTGCAGCATCAACACAAACACTTTACTCCTCTTGTGGTGCCCCTGCCTTATTGCAGTCAATCCCAGGAGTCACAAATCCTGCAAGTACCCGACACTGGGGCACTCACCTTGTCTTAGGACAAGTAACATAATTAACAGGGTCAGCAACATCAGCAGCCTCCACATATGGGTCAGCATCCATGGATGGGGACTGCACCCAAACTCTTCCACCCGCCAGGTCATCCCCTAAAAGGAAATTGAACTTGGACACTAGCAGGTCCTCTGCCAATGCCACACGCTTCCACAGTCTCTAGCAGGCATGAAAGCCTCATCTCTGCCATAGTGAAGCTTTCCACAGCTTCAATTCCTCAGCACCACACAGGCTAGTTATGGGCAACTCGCCTCCCTGTAACATTCCTGCACAGTGACTGCTGTGTGGCCATGTCTCTCAAAACAGTAACTGAGTACTCAAACCCAGCAATTTCATCAATGTCCTTACACAAAAATGGATGGTGCCAGTCCAATCCAGACCTCACAGGGGACAGTTAGGTAACAACAGATGAGCAGGCAGTACTTCCTGCCTTTATACCCTCACAACCAAACACAGACCGAATCTCCTCACTCATAACACCTCGATCGTGTGATACAATCAAAGCCACCAGCTTCTGGGAGGTCTTAGAAGCTTGGGCTGTTACTAATTTTGGGCATTTAAATTTAAAGTGTGCAGTATTTTTGCAATAATGACACATAGGTTGCATGCTGTACCTGGGAGTGCTGTGTTGCATGCTTCCAGTCTGTCCCTGTCAAGGGTTGGTTGGAGACTTATTACCTACAGGGCTGACTTGCCCCAACTTATTTCCAAAGCCACTACTAAAATGTGGACTTCCAGACAAACCAGTGCCGGCTACACCTCCAGACATAACATCACTGGTGCTGGCCATGCCACCAGACCATCACCGGCCCTGCCAGACATACCCCTGATCCAACGTGGCACAGGCCAGTCCACCAATGTGAGCAGCTTCCACGTAGCTGCTTCCTTCATGGTCCTAAACCTTTTCTCCTGAAGCAGCAGTACTAACTCCATCTTGGCCACATTAACAAATTGCTCCATCACCATGAGCTCCTTCAACTCATGGCAGGAAGTGGCCTGCTCACTAGCAATCCACTTTTCAAATGTCTCCCCCAGGTGAACATACTCAAGGTAGGAGTCACTAGGCCTTTTCTTACCTCCACAGAACTGCATCCTATACGCCTCCAGCTGCAGCTCATAAGCTCTCAGGATGTCAGCTTTAAACTTATAATCCTCCAAATCTTCTACTGACATCCTCTCATAACATCCTCTCCTCCAGAGTCTTGCCCTTCATCATATTGGCAACAAGGCCAACCCATCTCTCTTGAGGCCAATCAGATTCTGAGGCCTTCTTCTCAAATCTCTGAAAACACTCTGTCACCTTCTAATCAAACTCTGGAATCAGCTTTAAACTCTGCACAGTCTGGCTTTCTGTGGTATTTTCTCCCATTTCTTCTCCTCTTCTCAAGCCATGAGGTGAATTAACTTCTATTTGAGTCTTCTACTCCGATATTCTGCTCTTCTCAGCCTGTTTCCTCTCATACATCTTTGCCTCCTTTTCTACCTCAAGTAACCTCATTTCCTTCTCCTGCTCAAGTAATCTCGCCTTCTCCTTGGCCCCAAGCCTCTTGGCTTCCCTCTCAGCTTCCAGCCTCCTGGCTTTTTCTAGCCTCCTCTATCTTCAATCTCCTCTCCTTAGCTTTCACTTTCAGCTCCAGTCTCCTCATCTCCAACTTGAATCTTAACTCCTCAGATATTCCTTCTGTCTGGGAAAATCCACCAACACTGTGGGCAGGGCTAACACATCTGTAGATGCTAGTTGTGGGACTATGTGTCCTCACACCAAATTATGTCAGATCTGCACTGCCACTTCCAGCAGAAACAGGAGACTCAAGTCATGAGTTACCTCAGCTACCAGCCTTGCCCTCCATGGCATAAACTGAGTGTAGGCAGATAAAGAACAAGGAAACAAACAAGCAATAGTTTCCCCCGTGGCTACAAAGGTTCCAGTGATCCCAGTGAGGTCACCAGTTTCTGTTATGACCACAAATTCCTGCCTCTCTTATGGGTTCCTCAAATTGAGCAAGCTTCCCCCAAGTCACCACCTACGTGACTTGGTGCAGGGCTTAATATGGGTTATAAGGTCCTCTTTAGACTCTTGCACCCTCTACACAGATGGTAATAACATCAGGTTACACAAGTTAGGTCACCAGCCTGTTTCATCTACCCACAGGCAAGAGAATATTACAACAACAACTGCCCAAACCACTCCAACAGCTGGGAAAGAATGAATAGCCACATTTTAGGAAGACAGTCACAACAAGGGACACACACTTAAAAGTATGAAGGTATAATACCTAGTTGGACAGCCACCCTTGAATAACAAAACCAACCAGCAAGGTATTTTATCTCCAGCTGAGTAGCTTTGTTTACTGTCTTCTGGACAGCAGGCCTGAACAGGGCCTGAGGATGGAGTAAAGTTTTACTACATGGCAACACACTTAAAATCCTCTGCAGTCAAACACTCTGCCAGAGCCTTGGCAAGCAGTAGCATTTAACAAAACATAGTGTACACAAACAAACTGCCCACAAAAACAAACACGAGGGTCGTCAGCCACTCACTGTCACTAGGTACGCACCTCACCAGCAGACAAAGAGTCATGTCTTAATATACACTGAGTGCCTTACAGGAAAGTGCACTCATAGGCAAACTGATGGAGACTCCTA
>NC_087192.1:8747500-8767500 GCF_035594125.1 Scylla paramamosain
GGTAAGGGAGAATTAGATGATGCTTCCATTACTGATAGATTTGTCTCTCTTCCAACAGGACATGATGGCACATAAGTATTTATGTTAAGGAGGTGTACAACACCTTGGGGCATTTACTTAAAGTATTTTGAATAAAGTGTTGAAACTAGGCAGATAAATAGATCTTTATGTTACCAACATTTTAGGCAGGGTTGGCATTGAACTCTCCCTCCCCCAACCACCCCCCCCCCAAAAAAAAAAGAGCCTAAGTGGGTTTTATTTGTTTTTTGTTTTTTCTTAATATTTTACATATCAAAATGTAGTTCTATATCATATTGATAAATATGGCCTTTATATGTACATATACATAAAAATGTAAAACTAGTCAAGCCTGACCCATTCATTTTTTGTATAGTACAAGTTAACACAGGTTTTGTCCAGCCAGACCAACCTGTATCAGCATGTATATATATTACCGTTTTTTTTTACTTGATGGTAGGTTCAATTTTTGTAATCAGACATAATCATGCAATGTCCAGCTTCCTCTCTTCCTCTGCATAATATTCAAGGGTAGCTGCCGCTGCTGTCATGTGGTGTGTGTGCATGTGCGTGCATGTGTATATGTGCAGAATATATCCATCTGATGTGAAACGCCAATAGTGATGTGGAGAAAGGCCAACATTGCATGTACATGAATAGTGTAGTACACAATATATACTACACTATAAGTAATCAGACAGAATGGTGCCAAATGATATGTTGGGGCCTTTTGCTGCAAGGTGATCCATAGAACATTGTTCGTCCAGTGATGTTTACTCATACTTAATACATGACCTCCCAGTTGGAAGGAGTGAAAATCCAGAAAAGGTGCCGACAATAGGGTTATGTGATATGACATGAAAAGAGACTATGAAAATTTAACCTTCTGACACTGGAACAAAGAAAAGAGAGAGGAAACTAACCTAATCAAATGTTTTTGAAATGTCAAAGGTTTTTATTTTCTAAGAACACCTTGCCTCACCCTGCTGTTCCTGAAGCAAAACTTCAAACTCTTTCTTCCACACACCTTAATTTGTTTCAACAACTACCCTCCTATACCACAAAAAGTAATAATATCCCAAAGAGCTTAGTTTTATCCAGCTACATAATCAAATATTTTTGAAACATCAAAAGTTTAAATTTTCTAGAAATTCAAGTAATGATGGGTAATAACATTTAATATATCCTTTATCTTGCTAGGGGATCAGGAAGTGATAGCTGGAATGCAAAAGTTTGCCGCTTTGACGGATAAGGCAACTGAGGCTATTCAAAGCCAGGACTGGTCTGCTTTAGCCCAGCTCATGAATGAAAATTTTGATCTGAGACGACAACTGTATAATGATGCCGTCCTTGGAGAAGAGAACCTACGTATGGTGACACTTGGGAGGAGTATGGGAGCAGCAGTCAAGTTTCCTGGTAGTGGAGGAGCTGTGTTGGGCATGCTTAATGATCAGACAAAGATGGTGAGTGGTTGATAGAAATCTATCATTACTTTTGACTGTTACTTTCCTTTCACATAAAGTGTGCCATTAACAGTTGTCATTGGTATAGAAAAAAATGAGTGACTTATATACTCTGTCTTAATTTTTTATTTAAATCAAGACAAAAGATTTTTCTGGAGTATATTCCTGTTTCCTTCAGCTAGGAATTGGACTATGGAGGTTCATATGTCTGTATAGGATGGGATACTTTTATGTACTATATTTTTGCATTATTAGATGATGTAACCATGATAGTGAGTTTAGACATCATTATGACAGCTGTGAGGTTGAGATATCAAAAAGAGACAGGGTAGTGATGTGAAGGTTTGAGGGGATGGCTAAACATTTTCATATGAATGCACAACACTGGTTGTGTCATGTCTCATATTTTAGCATTGCCTGTGCTGGACAAACATACCCAGTGAAAGCAAGTAGGTGAACCAAAACACTTACAAGTACACACTCATTATCATATCCATAGGCATTCCCTCACATTTTATCTTTGGTGGGGTAAGAGAACCAATCCGCACCAGCCAGTCTGTGCAAAAATCACATGTATTGCATAGCCAGGTCTCTCACATTCAGACATAAAAGCAGAGATGATTTATTCTGCATCACCATAGTAGACCGTTCTTTTCTTACATGTTATTCAATCATTTGATCGGACAAGATGCAAGAGAACTGTTGAGGCCCTCAAGGCCATCTCACTAATATGTATTCAGAACTGATCTCCATTCATTTCTTTCAGTTGCAACTATTTCCTTTATCCTCATGTGTCTTGCATGTAATGCATCCTTAATAAACCATTATATATCATATACAGTAGAAGGTTAGGTTATTACTCCATGTACTGGAGCTAAGGGCTAAGGGCTACTACATTTAATTTAGAAATGGATTTAACTGTTGGTTGACCAATCTACAGTTGATCCTGTATTACTCCACATATATTTTTCAGATAACTCACTTCCATTACATTCAATCACTTTTTTTTCCTGTCCCCATTACTCCATTTTTCAGTTCTCTTCAGTATACATTTCTTTCCCAGCCAAAGGGATTCCTAAAAATTACAACGGTTGTGTGAATCCATTGTTAAGAAAATTTAACATGACATATAAGGTGTAAAAAAGATGTTATGTTCTTATGATGGTTATTGCAAAATAATGTAACCCTAGGCCATATACAGTGTGGTTTCCATGAGTAACACAACTACATGGTGCTGGCAGAACAGAGTCTGATAGTGACTAATGTACACACATGCACACACACAGCTAGTTGTATTTACCTAGTTGTGAAATACAGGACAAAAGCCACATTAGGCTCATGCCATCTTCATATTGACTTTTATCCATATTTCCTTTAAATTTATGGACTGTCTTGGCACTCAGTCTCATCACTAAGTTCATTCCACACTGTTATGCTTCTGTGTGGGGAAAGCTATGTTTCTTGATGTCTTTTTTTCATAAGGGATCAAGAAACAGCTTTCCTTACAGTGTAGAATGAACTTATTGATGAAATTGTGTGCCAAGACAATCCATAAATTTAAAGAAAATGTTGATAAAAGTCAATATGTAGACAGGACAGCACAAGCCTAGTGTGGTTCTTGTCCTGTATTTCACAACTAGGTAATTACATCCACACACACACATACATGCACACACACACACACACACACACACACACACACACACACACACACACACACACACACACACACACACACACACACACACACACACACACACACACACACACACACCATGTAGTACAGCAATCAGCACACTCAGCTCAAAACCAGGAAGGGAAGGCTCAGGTTTGAGCCTGAATGGGCGAGCCTCTTAATGTGTAGCCCCTGTTCACCTAGCATTAAGTAGGTACAGGATGTAACCTGAGGAATTGTGACCTCGTTGTCCCAGTGTGTGGTGTGTGGGTTGTCTCAGTCCTAGTCAAAAATTGGTCACTATGATCTCTGAGCTCTTTCTGTAGGGGAACAGCTGGCTGGATGACCAGCATATGATCATAGGTGTATGACACCACATGAGAGAGAGAGAGAGAGAGAGAGAGAGAGAGAGAGAGAGAGAGAGAGAGAGAGAGAGAGAGAGAGAGAGAGAAAGAGAGAGAAATGTGGTACAGAAAAAGTTCTGCATTCTTTCAGACATAAGAATTACTAAAAGTTTTCTCATATGACTACATATTTACATCATTTATATAAATTTACAGTATCCAGGTGAGCATAGGAATCAGGTCAAAGGCTCAATGTTTAAATTTTGGGAAGTGGAAATTCCCTAAGAATTTCATGTACACATATTTATATCATCTTGACAGGAGGAAGTGCGGCATCGATATCAAGAAGACGGATGTGTGGTTGTGGAGGTGCTTCCTAAATGGCCAGATGATCTTTAGGAGATACCCGTTCCTCAGTTTAGCAGTATGATAGCATGCTACAATTGCACTTCCATCTAAGCATCTCCTGCCACTCAAAGCATGTGCAGGAATACTACAGGTTAGGCTCTTAAACAGTAATACAGTAGATTGAGGAATGTAGCAATTTTTGGGATCCAGAGATTTTGGTAAAGTAAAAGATTGTATAATCTTAGAAGTACTGTAGCTGCCCAAGAAAAACATGTTAAATACAGTCATAACCATGCTGTAATTTATCAGTTACTGATTCAACTTATTACATTTTATACATAAGATGGTGGATGTGTGTATTTCACAATATCTAGGGGGAAAATTAAATTTACATATGAATCTTTGGCTAGTCTGAATTTCCATTGCTCTTACATTAATTACTTCAGTGAATACCTTATAGAGATTTACCATTGTATCAGTTTAGTGCCTCTTGTGCTCATGATAATGACATAGCAGTTCATATAATTATACAAATTTTTGTGCCTTAATACAATGGTGCCTCAGAGCTTTGCAAGATTGGCATGGAGAAATCAATCCACTGTATTGGTGTATACAGAATAGAAAATATGATAATTATATCACACTAACTGAAGAATTTAACACATATACTCCTGTACACTATCCTTCCATTTTCCTTTTGGCCTTCATCTTCTCTTAGTAACTTCAACTTTCTTCACATACATTTTCTCTACAAATTCCTCACTCTTCATTCTCCCAATATGGCTCAGTGTGTTCACTTTCACTCATTTTACTACTTCAGAATTTACAGCACTTGCATAGGTGCTCATGCTATGTAACATGTACTCACTTTCATTGCTATCACCCTGCCATCTTTTCATTCCACATCCCCCTCTCAGACACCTCATTTCCACAGCATACACTCTCAGTTGTCGTGCCCTATTGCATGTCATGATAGTGTCATACATTGTTGTTGTCAGGACAATACTCTTCCTTGAACTTTTCCCATCCATACATATTTCACTTTTTCATGAATCTTACAAATAATCTTATGAGTGAAAATTTCCACTCATATCATGCATAATATCAATGCATTATTGGTTTGTGCTATGATTTGTATATAAATTGTAAAGTTATATGAAAGGGTAATTAAGGTTAATCTAGTACAAATTAAATATTAATTGTTAAAATAAAAAAAAAATGGGAAGTAGAAGTGAGCAGACTGTGCATAGCCTTTGTTTTGACATGGCAAGCTGAGGTCCAAACGCACCCTCAGTAGTCACTGAGTAGTCGCCAGGTACTCACCACCATAACAAGTCACATTAAGACATATCTCTGCCATTCTACCACTTGCCAGTAGCTAAATTCAGTAAGTTAAAAAGAACTAAGAAGCTTGGAACTCAGGGAAAACCACAAAGAAGCTGTCTTTGCTAAGAAACATGGCTAGCTACTGGTTTTAGAATACCAGTGACTTAAATTTATCACTCAAGCTGACCACGCCCCTGCTAGCTTGCACCACAACTAAATTATTAGTTATCTGTAATTATATATAGCAGTGCTTTCTGTGGTGATGTATTAGGTGGGAGGTCATAGGGTGAGTGAAAGGGTAAAAAAGTTCCTACAATGACCTGCCCACCTTTCACAATCTTCTCTTTTATTTCTCTATCCATCTCATGACATTCATCTAGCACTTTTCCAAGATACTTAAACTCATTCACCTCCTCTATTCTCTCAGTTCCCATAACTACATAACATCTACCTGCAGTTAGCACATTCACCCTACTATAACACTGGCTTCCAAACCAGGGGTTGCACCTCACCAGGGGAATATAAGGAGGATACAAAAGGGAGTGTGAAGTCATTCGGCTAAGTCATTGTTCAGAAAGGGAACATATAATTAAGTTTTCAAAGGCAAATGTCTTTTTTTTTTAAATGTCTTGCACCTGTATTATTCAATTTGTTTCAATCCAAGCAAGTTGAGTATGTTAGAAGCAAAAGGGGGTGTCATGTAAGATACAGTGCTCAACATTGAATTTGTCCACCCTGGGCCTGGCCAAACACTTGAGTATAAAATTTTACTTTAGCTTCAAGAGGGACCTAGAATTGTGCCAAACCACCTACACAGAGTGGCATAGTAGTTGGAGCTTCTGAGCCCAGCTAAAAGGTCAATCAGCTGTTGTCTTGCTGGTGTTCTGTTCTGTGTTCCATCCTGCTTTAGCCACTGCTTGGCCTGCACTGCTGCCATTTTTTAACCCCGTGTTGTTGATATAGGCAAGAAAAGGATTTAATAACACAGGCTAGATCATTGCCCAACAGGAATATGGCCTACAAACAAAGGTAATCTCTGAACAGGTTAGTGTATGTCCAAGCAGTGTCCAGCACTAGGTTGCCAAGTTTCACCAGGAGGACAGCTATGCAAATCCTACCCACAAGAAGAGACCTGGTAAGGCCAAGAAGACAGATATGTGCTTCCATACTATTGTAAAGTGTGAATTAGTCTAACCCATGTGTGACAGCAAAGAAAGTACAGTAAAATCCCTCTCATCTGGCATTCGAGTATCCGGCAACTTCAAGTATCCGGCACATTTTTCTCCGAGCCTTAAAATCAATAAAAAATCAATGTGTACTCATAAAATCGATTAAAATTCCCGCGCGAGGCATATTTTGTCCCTGCGCCACCAGAGAGCACTGCTTCGTGCCACCCGCGGCCCACTGCACTGTGTTCACTCAGTGACTCAGTCCCGCGTGTGCACTGTTTATCGCCTGACGCCTTCATCATGTCTAAAGTTGTAGAAAAGAGGAAGCGTGTTGTGCTTACACTTAAGCAGCTGATCAGATCAACTGATGATTAAGATCAGCTGATCTTTGTTATGGTAAGATGCGTGAGTGTAAGGTGGTGATTGTGGACATAATTTCACTTCTATTCAAGTATCCGGCAATATTCAAGTATCCGGCATGTCAGTGGTCCCGTTGATGCCGGATAAGAGGGATTTTACTGTAAAAGAAAGCAAACCATACATATGTATCCGGTGAGTGTTCTGTGGGAACTGTTAATAGGCATTTCACAGAACTGGGATCCATCAGCCCTGTGAAGAAGACCCTTTTAATCCTTAAATAAGAGTTGAGTAGGGTTGGTATTGCAATATATATATATATATATATATATATATATATATATATATATATATATATATATATATATATATATATATATATATATATATATATATATAATGTGTGGGATGGTCACTAGTAGCTAGAGGTACTGTGGAGTGATGAGTCCACTTTTACTGTCACAGACAATAGGATGGAAATGTGCACCATCAGCCCAACAGCAACCTTCTTGACTCTTCCATATATTCAAGTTGAGTGCTAAACAGACTGTCAAGACAATAACTGATTGGGTTTTGCTTGGTGGACTCAAAAGCTCCTGCCACTATGCCACTCTGTGCAGGTGGCATAATGTATTGGTGTGATTTTAGGTGAAGCAAAGTTTGATACTGAATTGATTGACCATGCCCAGGGCAGACTAATTCAATGTCAAGCACTATAGTTTGGGAACCACTGGTCAATAAGGTATCCTAAATTCATAGATCTTCACTTCTCTCCTCCCAAACATTATTGCCAGTCTTCTCCAACATTCACCTTAAATTTCTATCTCACACACATGGAAACACTCCAGCACTGAAGTTCCTTTTCACCTTCTACCAGTAAGACAGTGTCATCTGCAGACTTGCTGCTGCAGCCCACCCCATTCCATTTTGTCTTAGCTTTGTACCAACATTTCTTACTTTACCTTTGATATCCCTCATACTTCCATCCATGAATATATTAAACAACAATGGAGACATCACACATCCTTGCCTCACTCCTGTTCTTACAGCAAAACTCTCGAACCCTCTCCTTCCCCTACCACACACCTCGTAAAAAGTCTTAATTTGTTCTAACAACTGCCCTCCTATGCTATAAAAAGTAATAATATCTCAAAGGGCTTCTCTGTCCACCCTATTATATGCTTTCTCTAGTCCATGAATGTTGCATACAATTTTTTATAATTATTCTAGCATAAATTCTTTTATTGTCATTTTGAGTAAAAGATCAGATCCACATAACCTTTTCCTTTCCTGAAACCTCCCTATTCCTCACTGACCTCCACCTCAGTCATTTCCAGCCTTTCAATGAAGACCCATTGACTTTTACTGTCACTAACTCCTCCTGTAACTGATAAACTTATTCCTACAGCCATTACCCTTATATAGGGGCATAATAACTGCCTTCCTCCATGCATCCGATACTGCTTGTCTCCATACCAGTTTGAATATTAGAAGCACCCAATCCAGTACTGCTTCACTTCTGTATTTTAACATTTTCCATCAATGCCTGCTATTTTTGCTACATTTTAACTTGCCTATCACTGTCTTTACTTTCTTCCTGCCAATTTCTCTCTGCATATCCACTCATTATATCCACTCCTTCTCCACCTGCTTTCATACTCCATACAAGATGATATTGCTTATCCTATTGTCCCTTCATTTCTGTGGCAATTGGAATACCTTTCACCTCCCCTTTGCTACCAACAAAAATTCTGTTCTCTCTTTTCATTCCCACACTCCTCTCCCTCACTTTTCTTCAGTATTTTCCAAAAACAACTTATTTTCTTTGAATTTGCTTTCAGCTTTGTATCAAACACTTCATTTACTCCCTTCTCACTTTCTTTTACCAGCTCTTACACTTTCATATTCTGAGACCTGTAGTATGTTTTTCTCCTCAGTTTAATTTTCTCCAGCACATTTCTCTATAACATTCTCTCATATACTCTCTCTCTTTTACAGCCTCCTTGGTAATTTTTTAGTAGTTCAACTGTTGTTGTAGTCAATATATCCTTGAATACTTTAAAACACCACCGTTACACTTGATCCCTCTCCAGCTGTTGCCCTAGCTTGTTTTAGTCTTTTACACACCTCATATTCCTCATATTCATCTGTAAATTTTCATTTTCATTTGAAAGTACAGTGGTACCTTGGTATATGTCCACTTTGGAATAAGTCCAACTTGGTATACATCCTGTTTTAGAAGTGAAAAAATCTGCATGGTATACGACCTTTGTTCGGAATACGACTCACATGCTAGTGCTTGTACGAGTATGGGTGAAAATGAGTCATGACACCACATGCTACCCTTGTTTGCTTCTCTCAAAAAAAGTCACAACTGCCCATGAACATCAGTATGCCCATTGCCACTATTCAGTGAATAACCTGTGATATAATTTGTGAATTTTCATGTCATTTTGTGTTTTTCACATAAATTCTTAGTAAATTGTGGCACAGCCTGCTGTAGTGAGGTAAGCAACACAGACAAACAATCAAGAAAACAGCATTTGAAAGTCCCACTCCTTTCTCAGCTGTGCACTTACCTTGCTACAGCCCTGGTAGCTGAAATGAGGCAAATGACCATACTTGGCATTTGCTTCAAAGCTGTCAGAAGATGTTTGCTTGCTTATTGTTAATCTTAATAAGGCAAAATACAATACAACTTTTTAAAGTATTTCCTTACTTAATGTTAAGTTAATACTAATGAGCCTATAAGCCTTGTCAGAGCACTTAGTACAAGAACTTAAGACTTGCCATACCTTTCCATTGATTAGTCTTTCTAGAAGTGGGCAAAAAATTTTATTCCTAACATTGTTTCCTTACTTAATATTAATAGTTCTATGCTTTGTAAGACCACATATAAGAACCTAAAACCCACAGTACTTTTCGAATTATTAGGTTTACTGGAAGTGAGTTAAATAATGAATATATTTTTTCTAATGTTACTTCCTCACTTAATGCTATCTTATTACTAAACTTTTCCTTGACACTTTTTAAACATAATCACATGCACATGGAGTCTTCTCTTGGGTCATTATCTATCAGAGGGTCAAGGTCGTGAAGTTCATCATCATGTTCCTCCTCATCAAAGTCCTCATTGTTATGCTCAGTATCGACTGTGTTTCCTAGGATGCCATACCAGTACTTGTGGCGGATGTAGGCTAGCACTAAATCTCTCACCAGAACCTTGAGGTCTTCCAGCTTGGGCTTGGCCAGAGGAATATGTCTGATATACTTGGGAGGTACATCACAGATGGAAAGATTGAAGGCAGCATTAGCTCTTGCACCTACTCCTTTTGAAATCTGCACATGTTCTCCCTTCCCCTCAGTCAGCGTTATGTAGTTGGTGTCACACTGGTATCCTGTCTTGTCTGCATGAGTGACATGAAAGTAGCATGAGTCTATGAAATGGAAGCAGGTGGGTTTGCTCTGAGTAACTAAGCACCTCATACACTCATAATCCTTGAAATCTCTCTGCTCCGTCTTGACAACCTCAAAGGGAAAGGACCTCTCACCTACTCTGTGGGTCTTCTTGATGGTGTCATTGTGCTCATCCAGGGTGAAGACTTAGTTGACCCACCTCATGTTCTTTTCAATGAGTGCAAAATCCCTGTCTGCTGCCATATAAGTGTGACTGGGTCTGAAGTAGGTTTGTATAATCTCTTCAGAATGGCCTGAGTGGATGCGAGAAAGATAGAACATCAAGAGGGTGAAATTTCTATTCTGTTCAGAGCAGTTGTCGGAAAAAAATACGTAGTTTCTTGACCTCAGGCGGGATGAAGTAGTCATTGAACTTGTTGATGCAGCTGCACATTTCAGTTGCACCCCATTTGGCAGTGACCTCATCCCACACAAACATGTAAGCTCTCCTGGCTTTGTACTCATGGATGTTGAAATTATATATCCACATTTTTCACTTGTAAAAAGCTATTCCTGTGGACACTTTAGGGATTGGAAGGGCTTGTTGGAGGTCCATACACACGACCATGCTTGTATTATCAGCATTCTGAAGCATAATCTTTGGGAGCTTATAGCCCTGCTCGGCCCTGCACAGGTGAAATGCATGCTGCACCTCCAACATCCTCTTCTCGTCTGCTGTCAGTGATGGATCTTTACACTTCACAGCACAGATGTCACAGGTCTTGCAAATGTCCTGATGTTCCTTATAGAGCTTAAGATGAAGATACTTGGCCTTTAAAGTGTCATCATAATAATGCCAAGTACATGGCTCCTCACCTGGCTCATTTTCCTCAAGCCATGCCTTATACAAATCATACATCTGCCTCTAACTTAGCACATCAATGTCAAGGCAGCATACATTAGGTGATGTTTTATGCGAGTAGTGATTTGTAATGGTAGGGAAACTTTTGATATAAGAACATAAGAACATAAGAAATAAGGGAAGCTGCAAGAAGTGACCAGGCTTACACGTGGCAGTCCCTGTATGAAACACTCCTACCTATTTCCATCTGTTATCCCCATCCATAAACTTGTCTAATCTTCTCTTAAAGCTCTCTAGTGTCCTAGCACTAACTACATGATTACTGAGTCCGTTCCACTCATCTACCACTCTATTCGAGAACCAATTTTTTCCTATCTCCTTCCTAAACCTAAATTTTTCAAGCTTGAACCCGTTATTTCTTGTTCTACCCTGGTTGCTGATCCTAAGAATTTTGCTTACATCTCCCTTGTTATAACCCTTATACCACTTAAAGACTTCTATCAGGTCCCCTCTTAACCTACGTCTCTCTAGAGAATGTAAATTTAACCGCTTCAACCTCGCTTCGTAAGGAATACTCCTCATCCCCTGTATCCTTTTAGTCATTCTCCTCTGTACTGATTCTAATAGACCTATATCTTTCCTGTAATGTGGGGACCAGAACTGCACAGCGTAGTCTAGATGAGGTCTGACCAGCGCCAAGTATAACTTTAATATTACTTCTGGCCTTCTACTTTTAACACTCCTAAAAATGAATCCTAGTACCCTATTTGCCTTGTTTCTGGCTTCTATGCATTGTTTCCCTAGACGGAGTTCAGAGCTAACTATAACTCCTAAATCTTTCTCGTACCCTGTACCTACCAGAGTTTGGGTGTTTAATGTGTACCTATTGTGTGGGTTTCCTCTACCTACGCTAAGCACTTTGCATTTATTGATATTAAAT
This sequence comes from Scylla paramamosain, assembly GCF_035594125.1. Taxonomy (NCBI): domain Eukaryota; kingdom Metazoa; phylum Arthropoda; class Malacostraca; order Decapoda; family Portunidae; genus Scylla; species Scylla paramamosain. Next base: position 8,759,399 of record NC_087192.1, read on the forward strand.
TGCATTTGCCATCTATCCGTCCATTCATTCATTCTATCTAAGTCTGTCTGCAAGGCGATGGCATCCGCTTCTGACCTAATTAATCTACCTATCTTTGTGTCATCCGCAAATTTACTAACATCGCTACTAATTCCACTATCCAAGTCATTGATATATATTAGAAATAATAATGGCCCTAATACTGATCCCTGTGGCACCCCACTAATGACATGACCCCACTCGGATTTCGAGCCGTTTATTAGCACTCTCTGTCGCCTGTTACCAAGCCATGACCCTATCCAACCTAACACCTTCCCATCTATCCCGTGCGCCCTAACCTTTCTCAGGAGCCTTTGATGGGGCACCTTGTCGAATGCTTTACTAAAGTCCAGATATAAGATATCATAACTATCACCATTATCTACTGCCTCGTACACCTTACTGTAAAAACTTAACAAGTTTGTCAGGCAAGACTTCCCCTTCGTGAAGCCGTGCTGTGACTGATTTATCAAGTTATGTTTGTCTAAATGTTCCCTAATGTTCCTGGCTATTATTGACTCTAACTTTCTTTAGCTTATCATTAGACACTTGGCCATGACTGCAGTTCCTATCACTCCTATCCACTATAGGCACGCTTGCTGTAGTCATATTATTCTGTGCCCTATCAATGCGTACCTTTGAAATACCATGAATATTGGCACATGCCAATTTACACACCATCACAGGTATGTCATTCACAGTGACATGGTAACTCCTGATGCAACTCTCTTGTGTTTCAAGGTTATCTGTCTGCTTACTCTTCACTGCCAGTACTGTTGTTTGTTTTTGTATATAGGCAGTCTGTGTATCCCAACAGCCTAAAGACCAGAATTCTGTGAATATTGTCTCAATATTATCTTGACCAACAGCATCATAACACATACGGGAACAGTTACAGGGGGATCCAACTTCACGCTTAGCAACTTTTTCCCCAGTGACACCAGACATATACTCTTCACCAAAATTATGTTTCTTTTTGGCCACTTTTTTATTCCAGACAGCCTCATTTCTGGGCCTCTTTCTCACTCCTGAGGATGAGGTAAGACTCAGACTGTTACTAGAATCACTCAACCATAATGGTGTACAGAAAAGCCTAAAGAAAGGAAAATATTATCAAATTGCCTTCCGATTAGTATTACTGTTGCAGGAAGACTAACTGAGGCTTGTACAGCACACATCTGCATTCCTATTGACTGGGAGGTGATGACTCACCATAATCACATGCTCAGATTGGTCCCAGTACTTCTCTCAGGCACTTGCCTTGCTGTAGCATGGAATATCATGCTGTGCAGTCTGTGAGTGGATAAATCTGAGTTTTTTTATTACATTTTGACCTTATGAACTTATGTTTTGAATTTTCAGAATATGTTGGTTACTTCATGAAAGAGCTTGAGTTGCCCTATCTGATGCATGCAACAACTCAATTTCGACCCGGGTGTCACTTACCTTGCTATAGCAGGGGGCGCCACAATTCATTAACCATGAATTCTAATAAAGTTAATGAGAAGAGCCAAGCAATTAAGAAAATAGTTGGGATCACCATGGAGGTGAAAAAAGAGATTGTAAGGAAATGTTGAAAATAAAAACATGGCCCTGTTCAGTGACACGCCAAGTGTGTTGTTGACATCTCAGTAGCTTGGCTGTGTTCTTTGCCTTGTCTCCGTGACAAGGCCACTACCTCTGTTTTATTACTGTAATCATGTACAATATTTTTACTATTGTGATTGTTTGCCCTTTTTTCAGCTGTACTGCTAGCTTGCTTTAAATTACATGTTTAAATACATAAAAAAAAAAAAAATCCTGAATTTGCCCTGCTGAAATGGGGGTGCATTTTATATGCCTGTGCATCGTATATGCCATGAAATATGGTATGTATTTTAGTATCAAGCAATATTTAAATTATTTTATGCAACCTTATCAATATACTGGATAATATACCAATAATAATAGGATTTTTCATGGGAATGGATAAAAAATTTTTCCTTTATTTCTTATGGGAAAAATTTGTTTGGTATATGTCCTGTTTGGTATAAGTCCAAGGATCTAGAACAGATTAAGGATGTATACTGAGGTACCACTGTGCTTTAGATTGTCATACTTACATACCCAGTGAATTAGATATTTAATCGTAGGAAAAAATTATATGAGCCAAAAAAATTTAATTATTTAGCTTAGAGAATAATAATTCTTAGTCTCCAAGGATACTAAATTCAAATCAACTGATTTTCCCAGTAAACTATCTTAATGATCTTTGTGGCCAGTGCCTTCACAAATTATATAACCTATATGTGGCCTTCATGAGAAGAATCTTGTGGCACCACTATAGGCCTGGGATATCCATTCAAGCCTTCATGGAATATCCAACAGGCTGTGCAGGACTAATATGTAGAAATGAGTAAAAATGTATGCATAAATAAGACACAAAGGATCCACATAACCATTGGCCTCACATAAGTTGATGAAATTTGCAAACCAGTATTTTTAAAGTATCTTACATGATCGCATCCTAAATTACATGCTTTGGTGACTTATCAGCTTTACAGAGAACTCTTATTGTGCCTTTGAGATTCTCTTGTTTTAAATATCATGTGGTATTATTTATTTAGGTTACTGTATATGCAAAACTTTTCATGCTTTTATCAATACTGAAGAATCAATACTGAAATTTTCTATATAAAACAAGTTTCTTGAGTATGATGGTGTAACTGAATTATTGATAAAGCAATGTATAAGTGAAACAGAATTGTTTCAAGGAACATTGTTAGGTTATACATATTTTAGATTCTGACAGTAATATATGGGGCAAAATTTTATAGATGGTAATCTATGTTTAATTTAAATCATATGCAATATTAGTTTATGTTATACATGTGCCAGCCCAGTGAGCCAAACCTATAAAAAGGGCCAAACAGGTGGTGGCGCTCTCTCTATCAATCAATCAATACAAACACACACTGGCTCCAGCAACTCTCCAGCTTGGCATCCCACTAGTTCCATCACCTCCATAAACACCCACTGCTAAGTGTTCTTATGTTACATTGGGCCCTGTATATATAGGTCACTTATGGATTAAACAACAAGTCCACAGCTATAACACCATAGATGTGACAATATTGTATCCTCCACCAAAGTGGCTGTTTTAGTATGTGAGCATTGGCCAAGATCTTGGCTAAGTGTTTCCAGGCAGTCATACTTTGGTCAGGATGTCAAAGGTTTCTCTCCCTTGATCATATTATTGTCTCTACTTGAATAAGATGTCTTCAACTTATCAGCTTTCAGGCAAAGATGCTGCTTGGCCAACTGTCTCTTCTCTCTGTTGCATCATAACAGTACACTTGTTGATCACTACAAACACCTAAGGTGGACTTACCTGGACTGATTACCCAGTCTCTATTTTTGGATCATGCATTAATCTACAGCTTAGTACAGCTTTAAGTATTTTTTTTCTTTGCTTAAGCAACATTCCATACTTGTATTGGAATCTTGCTTCTTTATAATCTACATAAGACTGCTTTTTTGTTCACTCCAGCAAGCTCCAGAAGATTGTTACAGGTGCCAATGACCATCAGTCCTCTACTCCTTTAGATGCATTGAAAAAGAGCAAAAAATCAGCCCATTGGGATAAGTGTTATGGAATGACCAGTGTCAAGAGTATCAAATGCCACAGTTCCTCCTATAGACAAGCCTAGGAAAGGGAGATTGTTGATCAAAACACATCAAGCTGTTTTTCATGTGAAAGAAGAATGCCATAAATAGGGTAAGAAAATATTCTCTTGGTTTAAACAATTTTTATATCATTAGAATGCCACAATATCAAAGAAATAGATATTATCAGTACATATTTATTTTTTTCAAAAATTACCCCTTTAGGTATTTATTTACCACAGATTTATTTCATGAATAGGTATGGACAACCCAACACATGCTTAGATCCTGTTAAGATTAAATGAAAACAAAACATGTAACAGAGAGAGAGAGTGTGTGTGTGTGTGTGTGTGGGTGTTTTTAATTGTATTGTACAGGGCACAAGCCGAAGTTTATTTTGTCCTGTCTTCATATCCATATTTATCCAGTTTCTTTTTAAACATGTTTGCTGCAATCACCTGTGTGCGTGTGTGTGTGTGTGTGTGTGTAGATTTATAAAGAATGGTTGATGTATTTAGCTTCAAGATTAAAATATCAAGAATATTTTGGAGTTGTGAACATGCATTTCATTGATGAATGTTATCATACCTCATATTGTTAACCTAAATAATAATACACCCTATTCAGATATCCATTTCATATATTTTCATTGCCTCATTGAGTGTTTATCCATATTTTCTTGTGTTATGTAACTACTCAAATCAGTCTTGCATAACAATATAATTTTACATAGAATTCTTAGGTATTTTTATTTTTTTTTATTTTACCTCATTTGGAAAGTTAATATCAGTAAAGTTTAAGGAAACTGAAATTAGTAAAAGTCTGGAGCATATCTGGGATAAATGGGTGTTGGGTGGTAGGGACCATTGCCATAAAAGTTGTTGTATGAGTAAGGAGACTTGGCTGAGTATTGGGGCCTTTGGTAGAAGGGGAATCGAGGACGAGGGCTGCTGAAGGAGTCCGCAGGTATGAAGGGAAATTCATCTGTGTAGTCATCATATTGCCTCACTGGTTGATGAGGATACATTTCTGACATGGTGTCTTCTCGGAACAGACTCAGTGGTGCGTTGTTGGATGCGTGGGAAGAAAAGACTCGTGGTCCATTGGCATAGTAATTATGAACTCCTGAATAGTCATGTTCCTGGAAAGACTTAAAAGGTGCTGAATATGGCACTGGTGGTGATGTGTATGAAAACCGATGTGGAAGATCATCATATTGTTGCATTGAATTATATGATCGTGAAGAATATAAAGGAGAATAATTATTGTATTTTGTCATGTACGTATCATCATAGAAGGAAGGATTCAGTTGTTGCAGCAATTCACGAAATGAGAACCTTGGGGTTTTAAATGCATCAGGATAATTTCTTGGTGATGAGAAGGTATCAGGACCCATGAATTCAAGTCTGCGTGACATGCTTGGTGATGGCAAATACTGAGGAGGCAGATCATCATCCAAGACTTCATTTAGCAAGGTAAATGGGTTCCTCATGATGGGTGTTTTCAGGGAGCGACGGGGCAGAGGACGTGAAAAAGACATGTCTTCATCCATGTGGTCAAAGAATGCTGGAGTTTTTCTTCTTAGGAGCTTATCGCTGATGGAAAAATAGGTTTTAGGGAAGAGTTGATCTGAAGTCCCATGTGGCACCCAAAAAGGTTTTGTGGGCTGGTTCTCTGCATACTTGATGACAGGCTCTTGAGGTTCGTGAGTGTTGACATAGTCATCAACCATGGGTGTGATGGGGAAGTCATCAAAATTTTTTCTGGTATCTTTGAAAACAATGATATTCATGGCATCATTTTCAAGGCTATCTGATACATAATCTCTCCTCAATGGTGAAATTTTGTCATCCTCTGCATCCAAGTTTGATGTAGCATCCATCATTATGGATTTTGCACCACTCCAGGGCTCAACCTGGTCCTCTCTTACAATTTCCCTCTTCAAGATGTCTAATAGAGAGGGGTAATTCATCTCTGGCTCTACATCTGCAATGTATGTTGGTTGGCTCTCCAAGATGGTAACTGGTATGTCTTCTCCCAGGTACTCTGTTTGGTCTTCATTGCTATTCTCAGCAGGCCATAACAAACTAGATCTTTCATCCTTAAATGGAGGATACTCAGGGAACAGAATATCACCAAACATTTCTGTATCTGGCTGATCTTGTTCTTCATCACCCAGATAAGTTTTCATTTCTGGTTCCACATGAAAAAGTCCATCATTCAATGAGTCTTCCTCATTGAGAGGAACTAGTTCCTCCCCTCCATCCTCTGAATTGCTGCTCTCAGGATATTCTTGTGGGATATCTGTGAAAGCTGGGTCATCATTTATTGGGATATAGAAGTCAGCAAATGACACATCACCAGCACCATCCTCTGTCTCAAATGGTACATCATCAGCAGCCTCCTCTGTCCCCTCAAATGTAATTGACTCCATATTCTCATTGTCCACCACTTCATGTTTGTCTTCCAAGTATGAGTCATCAGAACTAACTGTGCCATCAAAAGTCTGAGCAGCAAAATTAGGTTCCTCCCAGTATGGAATCTGGTCCAGCTCTTGAGACTCAGACTGCATCTCAGGTTCACCATCAAAGGAATCCTTTTCTGACATGTCATCATGATAGCTGGTGATAAAAGGTGGTTCATCATAGTCTAATGACTCATCAAAATAATCAGGGACAAGCCAGCTGAAGAGGTCCACTGGACTGTCATCTTGTGATTCATGGTACAATCCCTCAACTGGACCATCATCATGTACTGAAGGCATATCTCTTCCCCAGTGTGGTGGGTCTTCCCTCATATTCAATCCATCATCATAGTCTGGTTGTTCTCCCATCATAGGGGATCCAGAATCATAGTCATCAGACCTAAAAAGTCCCTCCATCTCATGTGGCACTTCTTCATACTCTGATTTCAGAGGCTCCTCAATAAATGGGAAAGAATCCACTAGACTGGGCCCAAGAAATTCTCCAGAATCATTAGGGAATGAATCCTCCTGTGATTGAACTGAAACATCTTCCATTGGTAGTTCTTCATGTTCAAAAGGAAAGGAATCCATCTTTGGCTCAAAAGAGAATTCCTCTTCATCAGAATCATATGGAACAGGTTCCATCTGTGGTTCTTCTGGGTTGGGCAGGAATGGCTCTTCCTCCTGATTGAATGGGAGTGGGATCATCCTTTGCTCATACTCAAATGTACCTTCTGTATCCAAGGAAAGAAGCTCCTCATCCGCCTCCAACACCACATATCCTTCATCTGTCTCACCAGGGAATGTTTCCATCTGTTGATCAGAATTAAATTCATCTTGCTCAAGTTCTTCAGATTCATATGAGAGATTTTCTTCTTGTGGATACACTTGTATGAATGGTGGCTCAGGCCTTATTTCAACTACTGAAGGCTCTGAGTCTTTACCTGGTACCTCACCTTCTGATACATGAGGCCCCTCACTTGAGTCTATCTCAGGACCTTGTACATGTGGCTGAGGCTCTGGTAGGTCTTGTGGCTGTGACTCTTCTTGTGGTGGGTCTTGTGGCTGGGGCTGCTCTTGTGGTAGATCCTGTGGCTGTGGCTCCTCTTGTGGTGGGTCATGTGGCTGTGGCTCCTCTTGTGGTAGATCCTGTGGCTGTGGCTCCTCTTGTGGTGGGTCTTGTGGCTGTGGCTCCTCTTGTGATTGGTCTTGTGGCTGAGGTTGTGATGAGTCTTGTAGCTGTGGCTGTGTCTGTGGAGGGTTTTGTGGCTCTGACTGTAATTCTACCTGTAGGTCTTGTGGCTGTGGCTGCTCCTCCACTTTGGTTGGCACAATAGAGGGTTTGTCATCTCTTGTCAGTGCAAGGTCATTTTCCTCAGGGTTAGAACTGAGAATAATTTTAAGTAAATCACTGGGGGATGGTGGCGCCTGCTTCAGCACAGGGAGGGCAGCCACAACTGCCAGTCCTGCCACCAGTAGTATCACCTGTGAAAAAGAGATTGTGTTACTCAGTCCTGCCATTTCTGTATCCTTATATTTGCTATTACCATATTCATCTTAATCAGGTACAAATTCCCAAAACTAATAATAGTAATAATAATAATATTATTAATAAGAACTATAATAATAATAATAATAATAATAATAATAATAATAATAATGATAATGATAATAATAATAATAATAATAATAATAATAATAATAATAATAATGATGATGGTGATAATAATAATAATAATAATAATAATAATAATAATAATAATAATAATAATAATAATAATAATAATAATAAAGAATGAGAATGAGATTATTTGTTTGCTGTGTGAAATAAAAAGAAAAACTTGAAACATTAACTAGTGATACAGCGCCACAAAAACTCAAACCATTATAAAGTTATTCCCTTAAACCTCTTCGTAAGTTTATTTATTTATTAATTAATTATTATTATTATTATTATTTTTACCTACGTATTGGA
>NC_087192.1:8780000-8840000 GCF_035594125.1 Scylla paramamosain
GCACTCTAAATCCCGTGACCCCAAACAACCTCCAGGCAGGCCCGCCACCAGCAGGGTACACACAGGCTTATCTGTAAGGCGCCATTGTCCTCAGCAGGCATCGCTGGTATCAAGATAGTAAACAAGTATTTGAAAAACGTCGCGGCTGCACACCTTCCCGAAATAGAATTGTCGCACCATGGTGTCATTTTGCCAGACGTCACTCGCTTGACTGATCAACAAAGTATCAGATGTCATCTGAAATTGTGTCCTTCAATGTTCATCGTTACTCGCAGTATAAAGTAATGATGAGGTATACGCTACGGCTGCACGTGGCCTCAGCGCTCATCTCCGTTTCACTGACCCTTGAGCCTGCGTTGGACGATGTGCACTAACCCGGGAACACAGCCACTATGACACTTCGTAGGTACGGCCCGGCCTTCCACGGCTTACCTCCTCAGGTTTCTCCAAGCACCATTTTATCTACCAACCCAGTGTAAGGAGGTGTAAAAATGAACTCACTTCTTGGAGTATGTACGTAGCAACACTTTAGGAGATACGTAGGTAACTCAGATGGAAACAAACTGATATGGCCTGAGGAACTACAGAACACTACAGTGAACTCTAATAACAAATAGAAATCGCCTTAAGAAAGAAGGAACTCCACAACGCCAGATGTCATTGTTGTAAGTGAATAGTAATTACTATTACTACGTTCCAGGATGACCCAGTTACCATCAACGAGACAATGAATCCTTTTATTATAAATACCTTGACGACCTCCATCCCGAACGAACTGAATTATGGTGAGGTGTGTACTGTCTTTCCTAACAAGGTCATTAGCCCTCATCTCACCTGTGACCGTGGCTGTCAGTCTTGCTTATTAAACACAACTGTTTGAAATTTTTACTGGGACAGCCTGAGGGCAAACTGATATTATTCATCAAATATCCTACGTCTGTGTCACGGTCATCTCAAGATACTGAATAGGATTGATTCCATGCATCATTTCTGTCGTGGGATGAAGAAAGCCATTCATGTCACCCTCTCTGCTGTATTGTTCTGCTGTTGGTTTGCTTCGTATTTTGAAACACTTTTCGCTGTTTAACAAGGACAACTTTCAAAACTTACTTAAATTATTATATGCGTTGTGTTTTATCATTGATGACACACAATCTATGTTAAACTATGGTTAGAATTTTTAAAACACGCTAGAAAATTCCAATAGCTCCCACTACAGTTTGTTATAGTAATCGAGATAGGATGCCAAAGTGCTCGAGAATGTGATTCCTTACCTAGAAACCCTAGCCTTTGGTTTTACTCCATCTAAAGTTACAAAGCCTACAGGAAAGGGGATTCACTGGGCTGCAATCTACAATTTTCCTTATAAATTTTCATAGATTTGCGTCCACCGTCATCGCTTGGCTGTGAGTGTGAGTGTGACGAGCATAACGGGAATGACCGAGATGGCAGAGATCGGCACCTGAGAGGAACCAAGCGGCGCACGGCTTTCCACAGCGTGTTGTGACGGTGCGGATGGTTGTGGTGGCGGTAACAGAAGTGGAAGTAGTAATGGTTATTGTTGTTGTTGTTATTACTGTAGTAGTAGTAGTAGTAGTAGTAGTAGTAGTAGTAGTAGTAGTAGTAGTAGCAGCAGCAGCAGCAGCGGCGGCAATAGAAGAAGTAATAGTGGAAATAGTAGTAGTAGTTGTGATAATTGTTGTGGCAATCATAGTAGCATCACCAGTAGTAGTAGTAGTAGTAGTAGTAGTAGTAGTAGTAGTAGTAGTAGTAGTAGTAGTAGTAGTAGCAGCAGAAAGCAACAGCAAGCAGCAGCAGCAGCAGCAGCAGCAGCAGCAGCAGTATCAGCAGCAGCAGCAACATAAGAAGTATTAGTGGAAATAGTAGTAGCAGCTGTGATAGTTGTTGTGGCAATCATAGTTACATCACGAGTAGTAGTAGTAGTAGTAGTAGTAGTAGTAGTAGTAGAAGTAGTAGTAGTAGTAGTAGTAGTAGTAGTAGTAGTAGTAGTAGTAGTAGTAGTAGTAGTAGTAGTAGTAGTAGTAGTAGTAGTAGTTGATAGTAATAATAGTAGTAATGATAATAATACATGACGGTAATGATGATATTTATGGTGACAGTAGCAGCAGCAGAGAACGAATCACAAAACACACGGAAACAAAACAAACGAAGTTAAACTTAATTGCTGTGTCACATTGTTATGATGCTGAGATGTTGTAGTGGCCTCGGCTATGCAGCGCTGGAAGATTACAGCAGATTCTAGACCTCATACTGTGTTGCTGAACTGAGACGTTTTGCTTGGTTACCTTACGGTGTTCTGGTTGTGTTTGGGTGCTGAAAGACGGACAAGGGAGACGGAGGTGTTGAGATGCAGTGAGGGAGTGCAAATAGCCTAGGGGAGGGAGGCGAGCAGGGCTGAAAGGGGCAAGTAACGGGCGGTGCGCAGGTCCCTCTCTGGCTACACCTCCTGGCGGGTTGCTACCTCAACACACACACACACACACACACACACACACACACCTGTTTGTTTCGTTTCAGTTAAGGAATATTGATATAATTTTCTTGGTGTGTGTGTGTGTGTGTGTGTGTGTGTGTGTGTGTGTGTGGCTATAACGAAACGCGGAGAGAGAGAGAGAGAGAGAGAGAGAGAGAGAGAGAGAGAGAGAGAGAGAGAGAGAGAGAGAGAGAGAGAGAGAGAGAGAGAGAGAGAGAGAGAGAGAGAAATTGCTCTCTCTCTCTCTCTCTCTCTCTCTCTCTCTCTCTCTCTCTCTCTCTCTCTCTCTCTCTCTCTCTCTCTCTCTCTCTCTCTCTCTCTCTCTCTCTCTCTCTCTCTCTCTCTCTCTCTCTCTCTCTCTCTCTCTCTCTCTCTCTCTCTCCCCGCGTTTCGTTATAGCCACACTTTATAACAAGGCATCGTTGGATCAGTTGCATGACCGGTCATTCTTACTTGACAGGAAAAAATAACAAATAAACCAGTAAGACGATTACATAATACATCTGAACGAATTAAAAGCGGACATGAGTGAATGGAAAGGAGGAAAGAAGCCCATGTGTTGGATGCCGTATTCTTTGTTAGACGTCAGTCATTGAACTTAACCTTGAGAGAGTTTGCTGTGTGATACTGATGATCGAGTGACAGCACGGCCCGGCATCACACACACCACGCCACCACACAACGCAGCACACCACCATACCACCACACACTGCCACACCACCACACAGCGCAGCACGCCACCATACCACCACACACCACACCACTTATCTATCTCACCATGACGCAGCATTACAAGTCGCGCCGTTTGGTGATGCCTTTGTGTAGTGTGATTACTAACTTAATGGTATACTCCCTGCTTATTACTGACAGTGAGGTTCGTATCTTTCTCAGATTTCTTTTTTAGATACACCTGAACAATTTATTACTGTCCCCGTTGTACAAGAGGTGTGTGTGTGTGTGTGTGTGTGTGTGTGTGTGTGTGTGTGTGGCATGTGAAAGGTCTCAGCCTTACACGTTGATCGGACTTTAAGACTTCTGTGCTCTCACTGGGAAGGCAGACCTGGCGATCGTGAGTCCACCACGTGATCTATCATAACCGAAGATCAGAAGAGAGAGAGAGAGAGAGAGAGAGAGAGAGAGAGAGAGAGAGAGAGAGAGAGAGAGAGAGAGAGAGAGAGAGAGAGAGAGAGAGAATTCCCCTCCTCGCATATACACACACTCAGTTTTGAGTTTCCATTACGCGATGCAGCTTATCCGAAAACTTGCAAGTGCACACGAAGGAATGACAGAGTGAAAAACAGGGGGAAGGGAAGGAGGAGGAGCAACAGCAGCTGGCCGGATGTTGGCGATCCCCTGCTGCAGCCTGGCCATCACGCCTCGTCTTCACTTGGTCACCCTCACCCCGCCCTACCACATGCTCACCCCCACTGCTGTACTGTGTGGCCTTTGTGACGCCCAAACATTCACAGTGGCTTTTCACACGAGACGGAGCCCTATCCGTGTTCTCGATGACACGATCAACTTTAAGTTTTCTTATAGTACTTATAGCATAGTATTATAGCATTTGTGGTATTATGTAGTGTTATTACTATTACTAATGTTTTAAAATATTTATATCAGGTGCTTTATGATATATTACTTTGATATAAGGAAAGTAGATGTCACGATAAAAGTTTTTTTTTTCCTAGAAACCATATCATTCTGTAACGTTTTGGCGTCTTATTTCGACCATTGTCAATAGTAGATGCTATTAGGATTTTCTATGGTATTTTTGTGATTCTCATATTCAGCAACATCGATAGAAAAACAAAAAAGAAAAAACACTTGTGACAACCTGGCAAATAAACTCTATAGCCTTTGAAAAGAGTTCTGGTGAGAGCCCGAGGAGTTTCAAAACACGAACCTCAGTGCATGAGACCGGTATCCCCCTGTGATGAGGAGCGATGCCTGTCAGTCATTTTTCCACCACGTCTTCCGTGCAGCATTCATATATTTGCACCTCTTGCATCTTTTTGGAAAGTTGTGCACACATCAGCACCGATATGCTGTAAGTCCTCGTGTCCACCAAGTGTCTCATCTCACATCTTTATATAGTCAGGGGATTATTCAGGCTTATATTTTTAAGCGCTTGGTCCTCTCATCGTGGCCATTTTCAAAGGTTTCAAAAATTACCAGCCGGGTTCTCTCATTTTTTTGTTATTGTTCCTGTTACATAATTTTCGTTAAAGTATCTCGAGAACTATGGAAGTACTCTTGAGAACCGCACTGTCTTCCACTACAGCTCGTTGAAATCTCTCGAGATAAGACGGCGAGACACTTGGAAACAGGGAGCTGAGTGCCATGAATGACACAGATCTCGGCCATGGAATAAAGAAATACGTGGAAGCCAGGCGTTTCTACTGTCACCACCACCACCATTACCACCACCGTCATCACCACCAACACCACCATCATTACTACTGCCACTATCATCACTATCACCATTATCACTGTCATCTGCACACGAGATATTTACGTATCGTCCTCCGAAATCAGAGTAAAAGATGTTAGAGAGAGAGAGAGAGAGAGAGAGAGAGAGAGAGAGAGAGAGAGAGAGAGAGAGAGAGAGAGAGAGAGAGAGAGAGAGAGAGAGACTACTTACAGAAGGATACCTTAAAACGTAATTCACACCATAAAAAAATAATACATTTAAAAGAAAACCAAGACGCGAGAGAATTAAAAAAAAAGTAACACACACACACTCACACACACACACACATACATACAAGGAGAAGCGCCTCGATAAATGGGATGAGTCAGCAGCTACGTAAGAGGAGGCAAAGAAAAAGAAGAGTAGGAGGAAGATGCGTTACTCACTTCTCCTCTCATGGCGTGTTGTACAACAATGCTGCGTCGTCTTCTTCCTCGGTATTATACTTGCAGCTCCTCACAGGTTGCCAAGTACTCCATTACAGCGCCACGCTCCACAGGACTCTCAGCGCTCTCAGTCCGTATTCAGAAACACCTCTCTCTCTCTCTCTCTCTCTCTCTCTCTCTCTCTCTCTCTCTCTCTCTCTCTCTCTCTCACCACGTTGTTTTCAAAGGCTGCAAAAATTATTTCTCGATTTTTCAAGACTTTCTCTTATAAGTAATGTTCTTCTATCAGTAATCTTCTTGATCTGTCACTAGAACCGTTAAAACATCCTCAAAAACCTGTGTAGCTTCAACTAGAGCTTTCAGAGAGTCGTGGAGGTGAGGGCAGAAGTGTTTGAGAAAATACTACACAGTTGCGACCAGTGGAATAAGTCGTGGAGCTCCATTTGTATGTGTGTGTGTGTAGAGAGAGAGAGAGAGAGAGAGAGAGAGAGAGAGAGAGAGAGAGAGAGAGAGAGAGAGAGAGAGAGAGAGAGAGAGAGAGAGCGGGGGGGGGACAGGCTATCTTCTCTCATTTACCGGTTATCTTTCTTTTTTTATGGTGTGTGTGTGTGTGTGTGTGTGTGTGTGTGTGTGTGTGTGTGTGTGTGTGTGTGTGTCTGTGTGTGTGTGCGCGCGCAGGAAAAAAAAAGTGTGGTATTGCCAACAGCCGTTTTTCCTTCCATATTGTCTTCTTTCGTGTTTTCTTGATGTTTTTTTCATCTTTTTTTACTTTTATTCTTTGAGGATTACTTTATTATAGAGCATTGAAATTTCCAAACTGTAAGGAGAAGGAACAGGAAGAAAGAAGAAAATGGGGAGGAGGATAAGGAAAAAGAAGCAGAAGAATGAATTAATGAACGAGTGAAGAGAAGGAAGACGAAGACAAGAATTGCGAAGAAGGAAAAGAAAAGAAAATAACAAGAAATTGACGAGATGAATAAAAGGACCGAAAGAGAGAGAGAGAGAGAGAGAGAGAGAGAGAGAGAGAGAGAGAGAGAGAGAGAGAGAGAGAGAGAGAGAAGAGAGCCAACACTAACAGACCTTTCAACCGGTCATAGCGAGGCTGTTAGTGGGATATAAAGGAACTACCCTATCTGTTGCAGAAGTACTGAGGCAAGAGAAAAGAGCAAAGACAGCGTAAAATTTCAATTGAAAAAAGAAGTGATAAGAAAGATGAAAATAAAAAAAAATAGAAAATAAAAAGAGAACGATGATGAGGATGACAATGAGGAGGAGGAGGAGAGAGAGAGAGAGAGAGAGAGAGAGAGAGAGAGAGAGAGAGAGAGAGAGAGAGAGAGAGAGAGAGAGAGAGAGAGAGAGAGAGAGAGAGAGAGAGAGAGAGAGAGAGAGAGATTTTTAGCATTATCATTTTTTACACACGGGTGAGAAAAGATGCAAGCATTACAAAGATATCAAAATATGCTTATTAATTTCGAAAAGTCTACTATGCGCTGCAAGGTTTCTCTGTACATTTAAAACCTGACGGAAGAAAAATGATCAACTCTTCTTTTACCTGAATCTTTTTTTCCAGCAATCTTAGGTCTGTTAACCATGGCGACGTTCAACCTTGTGATAGTCAAGTAATCATTTACGTCAAATTGTCTAGAATTCTACAGGTTCCCGTTAGATCGCTCATCAGCCTTCAGTTGAATCAGCTAAACAAACTGTGTTCTTTGAGACACTATTTGCATGATTCATCTCGCAATCTGATAGTGATTTTTGTTGCTCCACGCGGAAGGATGAGGAGGTGGGAGAGAGGGAAAAATAAGAGAAAGGACTAAAAAAAAAAAAAAAATGTTGGGATATATATCTCTCTCTCTCTCTCTCTCTCTCTCTCTCTCTCTCTCTCTCTCTCTCTCTCTCTCTCTCTCTCTCTCTCTCTCTCTCTCTCTCTCTCTCTCTCTCTTTTGCCGCAACTCCTCCCAAATACATTGCTAGAAAAGGCCTTCAGAAAATCGCTCAATTAAATTCCAGAAGTGTGGTGATACTCTTCTGAAACAGTTCGTCGTAGGAAAGAAGAGAAATAAAAACAAATATAGAGTTCCATAGGTCACCGGATATACAGTACTTTCCCTAATGTGGATTTAGTAATTGGAACAGTTGACCTTACGTTATCATTTGTCATCAGGCCAACATTTCTTACCATGCTGGAAGTGACTCACATTCACTGCATCATACAACACTGAAAGGTCACTCTGTTATGATTTTCTGTGAATGCTTAATATGTGTGTGTGTGTGTGTGTGTGTGTGTGTGTGTGTGTGTGTGTGTGTGTGTGTGTGTGTGTGTGTGTGTGTGTGTTATCCGGGAGAAGGAAAGATCTAAGTGTTACACGGCATAAATGAGTAATGTGTATTCTTTTGTCGTATCTGATACTCGTCACACTAAGAAATAACAGTATTTATGAGAAAACAAACTAGCATCACCACCACAACCACCACTACCACCAGCCCCACCATTACCACTGCAAGAACAACAACACCGATGACGACAGCGACAACAACAAATATAATAACGACAATAACAACAACTACTATTTTTACTATTACTTCTACTTCTACTACTACTACTACTACTATTACTACTACTACTGATAATAATTATAACAATAAAAGTAGTAGTAGTAGTAGTAGTAGTAGTAGTAGTAGTAGTAATAATAATAATAATAATAATAATAATAATCATCGTAATAATAATAATAATAATAATAATAATAATAATAATAATAATAATAATAATAATAATAACGCATCAATATAAAAAAAAGATACTTAAAAAAATACCAAATACCAAAAAGAAGGAAAGACCACATGAACAATCACATTACACATTATTTTATTCAATACTCCCTCCCTTGACTTCGTGAACAATCATACAAGGTCACCAAGTCGAGAGAGTGCTGAAAGTATGTTGTATTATTGACAAGATTTTTTTTTTTTTTTTTTTACTTATTTGGTGTTATCCAGGTTTTTTTTTTATTTCTTTTATTTTTTCTTTCTATTATTTATGTAGTTATTAGCATTAGTTTTAGTATGTACTAGTGTTATTATCATGATTATTATTAATGATATTATTATTATTATTATTGTTATTTATTATTATTGTTGTTGTTGTTGTTGTTGTTGTTGTTGTTTTGATTATTTTATGGTAGCAGTAGTAGTGGTAGTGGTAGTAGTAGTAGTTGTAGTTGTTGTTTTTTGTTGTTGTTGTAGGGATGGTGGTGGTGGCAGTGATTAATAGTAATGTTATTTATTCCTTTAGATTTTCATCATCACTATTATTATTTTCATTATTATTATCGACTTACTTTACTTAGTCCTCTTCCTACGGCTGCTGGTTAAGGTTCGTGAGTGTCTCTGTGAATCCTGGCCATGGTCTCCTGTTTCCAGCCCAGGTGTCGCCAAGTCATCCCTCCAGCTGCTTCCCTCGCTCACCTTCGCCATGGGAGTTCTTGGCCTTCCTCTCGGTCTTACTCCTGCCACCTCTCAATACATCAGTCTTCCAGGTGTTGTTGTTGTTGTTGTTGTCGTTGTTGCTGTAGTCGTTGTGGTCGCCGAGGTCGTCGCCGTGGTCGTTGTCACACCTGTTACATCCTGCCTAAACGTTCCTCAGCCAGTGTGGGTGTTGGCATTAGCCTTCAGAAGCGCTGCCGGGCGTGCATGAACATTAATTTCTTTGGCCTCATCAGGACCACCACCACGCCTTCTCCTCTTCTCACCGCGTTCATAACAGTTTGTGCGTCTTATCTCGACAACTTTTAACAGACTTTAGCATCACAAACTCACGAAAATTATTGTCAAATGAGATTAGACTCTTCCCCAGTTGGGTGGTTGACGACTGGAGCTGTACAATATATCGTCATTTGTGGGCATAGAGGGTCACCGATCCCTCAACAGTCACAGCCTTCAAAACCATAGATTGGACAAGTATGAGGACTCCGATCCATTACTGAGCTACTATGCAGTATTGTAATAAAACTGATACTCAAATTAATTTGGGTTTATTTTTTTCCTGACGTTGTTGCTTATTTTCTACCACGTGACAGAAGTAGCAGCAGTGATAGTTCTTATTTCTTTCCCTTCAAAATTTCCATGCATATTCTTCTTTTTCTGCCAGCCCTAACTTTTCATTTATTTTTGTATACAATGGACACAAAAGAAAGAAAAGGGAAAAGGCCCAGTGAAGGTGCCAGTTCCCAAAGAGTAGAGCCAGCCCTGCCTAGAGGTGGCTGGAGGTATCCTATTTCTCTCATTGAATGTTAGACCCTCTCTGCTCACAAATGAAGGTATACAGCTCAAGACGTTAACCACCCAACTGGAGAAGTGTTTGATCTCATTTGACAAAAATTTTCGTGAGTTTGTCAATCAAGTGTAAAGCAACTGTCAGCAATAACGTTATAACAATGAATACTCAAAACACTTTTATGAGATCGCCTTCCACCTTTCTTTCAAAAAGCCGAATACATTGAGTTCTTTAAGGTTAAGCCTTTCTCCATAGGGGATAATTCTCAGCTCTGGAATAATTTTAATTAAATGTTTTACTCTTTCTAGCTTTTCAATGTATTTTTTTTTCTTCTTCTTCTTCTTCTTCTTCTTCTTCTTCTTCTTCTTCTTCTTCTTCTTCTTCTTCTTCTCTTCTTCTTCTTCTTCTTCTTCTTCTTCTTCTTCTTCTTCTTCTTCTTCTTCTTCTTCTTCTATTATTATTATTATTATTATTATTATTATTATTATTATTATTATTATTATTATTGTTATTGTTATTGTTATTGTTATTGTTATGTACGTCGGGACCAAAACTGTAAGCAAGATCGCTTCAAAGGGACATTTGATAATACTAATTAATTTTTTTAGCAAGTTTAGCTACCTCTGGAGAGTATTGACTGGACTTGATATGACTGGACTTGATGCTTGATATCAACATTCCAAGATCGTTTTCCCTAGATGTTTGTCATTCTTTAAACAATTAATGTGATGATCATTGCTTCCGAGTATCAGCCTTTTCCTTCTAGGCATTACCGTTAGACGTAATTTGAAATGCATTGACCTAATACGTTAATTGATCGAAAATTGAACGAAAGTTTTCTTTGTCCTGCGCTTTACGTGCGTTGTTACTTTGCTCCTAATTATCGAACCATATAGAAATCTAAATACGTTGTACTACCCACCTGGAATCATCGTCATGGTCAAGAGGAGAAGGAAGAAGAGGGTGGGAGAAGAAAATGAAGAGGGACAGTGACAGGGAGGTGAAGGGAGGACGATTACGAGAAATAGAACAAAATATACAAGGAGAAGAGAGGAAATGATAGGGAGACAGAAGAGGAAAAGAAAGAGAAAGAAAATAAAAAAAAATAGAAGGGGAAGGAGGCGAATGGGAATGAAGAGGAGGAGGAGAAGGAGGAGAGAGATGAGAAAGAGAGTAGGAAAGAGTTGAAAACAAAATAGACAACATCCATCTCTCTCTCTCTCTCTCTCTCTCTCTCTCTCTCTCTCTCTCTCTCTCTCTCTCTCTCTCTCTCTCTCTCTCTCTCTCTCTCTCTTTTATTGATACATAATACACCATTTTTCATGTTGGGGATTGTACAGGTTAAAGGAGATATTTTGGGTACCCACTATCCAAAAAAACCCACCCAATTGTCTAAGTTAAGATCTTATATTTACTGTACAAATGTCACTGTCACTCGTGAGGCCGTACCAAAGCGTCACTGTCGCACACGAGGCCTAACCACAGCTATACTCTATTGACGTGTCACTGTTACTCATTGGCCGAACTTCTAATATCTACACCCGTGTCACTTTCACGCATTTCACGAAACCACTCGTTCAATAATACTTTGAATTTCTGGCCTCCGCACGCTGCAACACTAAGGTCGTTCGGGCACTTGTCCGAGGCCAGAAATATATTCCACCACTGCACATACTTTTGCTTGAACTGTCTTTGGTGGTGGGTGGAATGAGACCGTGGAGTAGCCAGGGCTAAGGATGCCGTGGAGGTGGCTCTAGTGAGCACCTCAGCACGGCGTGGAGGCAAGCGGAGTTCCTGCAGGTGGGGTGAGGCCCGCCACGTCCCTGCGGTGCTGCAGGTTGTGCAGGCTGTGGAGGCCGACCTGCTGCTCGGGAAGGCCGTCCTCTATCAGCCTTTCTGCCCTCCGCTGAATCTTGTCCAGGACAGTGAGGTGGGAGGGCGCCGCTCCGCCCCAGGCGAGGCAGGAGAACTCGAGAGAGGAGCGGATCTCGGCTTTGTGCAGCAGTTCCCGTCCCCTGCTGTCCAGGAATCCGGTCATCCTTCTGAGGCAGGCCAGCTTCCCTGCTGCTGACCTGGCGAGCTGAGTTATGTGTGCCTAGTAAGTCAGCTTGCTGTCAAACGTGACTCCCAGGATCTGCAGCTCCTGCTGAGGCGTCAGTTGCGCCCCATTGAGGGTGGAGCGGATGTCATACGCCGACCTGGACACCACGAGCAGCTGTGTTTTTTGGGGGGCAAAAGTGACTTGCCATCTGCGTCCCCAGTCCTTCAGGCGGCGTAGTGTGGTGTTCAAAAGGGCCGTCACCTCTTGTTCTTCCCCTAGCGAGAAGGGCAGGGACAAGGTGACGTCATTGGCATGAGCGCGGGCGCTCGGAACGAGGTTAAGGGTGTCATTGACATACGAGTACACGTTCCAGAGTAATGGCCCAGGCACGCTGCCCTGTGGAACATCTGCGCCTATTTTCACTGGGGAAGATTGCTGCCCGTTGTGGACTACTTGCATCTCCCCCTCGTGCAGGTATAAGAAGAGTCTCTCTCTCTCTCTCTCTCTCTCTCTCTCTCTCTCTCTCTCTCTCTCTCTCTCTCTCTCTCTCTCTCTCTCTCTCTCTCAAAGGAAACAAGTATAATATATGAAGGAGAAAACTTATATTCTCTTAGTCTATCTTTCTTTGCATGATGAAATAAAAGAGGTCCTATCAAGAGAGAGAGAGAGAGAGAGAGAGAGAGAGAGAGAGAGAGAGAGAGAGAGAGAGAGAGAGAGAGAGAGGGGGGGGGGGAGGGAGGCGGAGAGGGGGAGGAAGAGGCTACGTCGCACGTAGCTCGGGAAGTCCCCAGGAAATCCCTTGAACCGATTCTCATGCTGGACCGACACGTGCAGAGGCAGGACTTTGTAGGGAGAGAGAGAGAGAGAGAGAGAGAGAGAGAGAGAGAGAGAGAGAGAGAGAGAGAGTAGGTAGATGAGGCGCAGCGATAATGGAAGGAGAGGCTAAAGATTGAGAAAACAGGAAAACAAGTGAAAGAGGACGAGGAGGCAAGGTACAGTACTTACAGGAGTAGGAAAAACCCGACGAAGGAATGTGACAACGATTAGCCTTGCAGTTTACACACACACACACACACACACACACACACACACACACACACACACACACTCAAACAAAGGCGCAAACATACAAACAAACAAACAAGAACAGCAAGTAATATTAACGACAAAACTACACTACTACTACTACTACTACTACTACTAATAATAATAATAATAATAATAATAATAATAATAATGAAGAGGAGAGGAGGAGGAGGACGAGAAGGAGGAGAACAATGAATATAAAACAATGTAAGGAGAAAAAAAATGAAAAGGAAAAAATGACCATGAGGATGATGATAATGACGATGAAGGAAGAAGAAGAAGAAGAAGAAGAAGAAGAAGAAAAAGAAGTAAAAAAGAAGAAGGAAAGAAGGGAAGAAAGAAAGAAAGAACAATAACAAGACCAAAAAGAAGAAAGAAGGAAGAAAAGGAAAAAAAAATATAATACACAACCCACTCTCGAAGCTATTAATGAAAAACTCCATCACCTGACAGAAATGTAAATGAGCATTCATTTGCATGCTGCTACCCAAACAGAGTGGGTTGTGAAAAGTCCTGTATACATTATCTTGTGGATAGATCAGGGTTGGAAATTTTTTTTTTTTTTACCCCTCACTGTTTTTTTTATTAGGTTTTATTTATTTATTTATTTTTTGGGGGAAGGAGGAGGTTTATCTATTTTTTGTTTCTTCCTCATATTTATATGTAAATCAGTTTACATAAGCAATTAAAAAGTAATCTAGAGTGAAACAAAAGGTTTGAAGTGTTATCTGAAAGACAGACACTTGTTTAGGTCATGTTGATACAGGTTGGACCGGTTGAACAAAGCCTTTGTTAACTTGTACAGTACAGGAAATGAACGGGTCAGGCTTGATTGCTTTTACATTTTTTATGTCTATGTACAGACAGCTATACATGATGAAGCTGCCTTTCTACCCTTATTTTTATTTAAAGCCACACGTCAACTCAAGGGATTTTAATATGTGAATATCATAGGCCAGACGTCGTGACGTTTCAGTTAAGCTCCTTTCTCAACCCACTCCATATCCACCTATCCATCCACACTCCCTCCTTGTTTACACACTTCACATACCCCCTTTCCTCTCTCTCTCTCTCTCTCTCTCTCTCTCTCTCTCTCTCTCTCTCTCTCTCTCTCTCTCTCTCTCTCTCTCTCTCTCTCTCTCTATATATATATATATATATATATTATTATTATTATTATTATTATTACAGCCCTCGTCCCCGCCTCGCCAACCACAAACTTCTCCAACCAACCATCGGCTTCGAATACCGTCTCGACTACACCGTGGCGGTATCATAAAGACGAAGCTTTGGAAACACGTCTCGACTCACGTCTCGATCGAGCTAACCGAGCTGAGGAACTACTTCCACCTCCACTCGTCGTCAGTCTCACTTGCTTCTCGCAGTTGGAACCATCCTCCATCTTCTGCTGCTTGGATTCGGTAACCTCGTCGAGAGTTGGAAGACGTGACGAACACACACACGTACACTCACACTCTTCATTACGTACACGCCTGAGTTACTTAGTGTTGTATTTTGGGTATATTTTCCCTTTATCGCTTATTATTTGATACATGTTACATTCACTTTCTTGCTTATTGTGTATGTTTCATTACCTTTGGTTTCCTTCATTGCTCATTAGCTTATACATGTTATGTTAACTGTACATACTTTAACCCAAGCGGGATCACTGTATCCTAGATAAGTTGCACGCGCTGTGCCACCTTCAGATAGTGGATATTTAGTTTAATAATGATTAAGTTTTATTTCATACTCGTTATTTCATACTCGTTTCACTACCTTATGCTACAAGAGAGGTTGCAACACACCCCTAGTCAACCAACTTCTACCCGTGCTTGTAACATGTATTGAGGGCCTGTCCGGGGTAGTATCTTATGAACTGATATGTTATTTGTATGTTAACGTAACTGCTAGTTAAGTAATAATTGTTTCTGACTTGTTAAGGACTTGTTTTCAGGCACACATACCCATTGACATACATAACCACATTATTTACACTCGTTTACGTCACTTCTTCGTTCATCTCACGAGTATCTGCTGGTGGGTGCACGGTGACCTTGCCTTTAAATATGTCACGATAGGCCTGGTGAACAGGTAAAGGGCTAACTGCGTATTCACATCGGTACCTGTATCGGTTTCAGGTAGGGATTATTCTGTGGAGTGTAGTTCCACACACTCGCCTATCCATTATTCACTACATCTTTCTTAATGCCTATCAAATAAAATCTCTCAGTAATTTTGGCAATAGTCTTAATGATGCCCATGTGAGCTCCTGAGTCGTGAGCATCCTGAAATACTTTCCTTTTATGCTCCTCGGTGAATATGACCTATTTCAGCTGCACTGGTCCTCCTTTGCTCTGGGCCAGCATCTGAAATTTTGAGTAATTCTAATACCATGCAATAAATTTTTATTTTTTTATTTAAGAGCTAAGGGCAACAAAGAAAAGGGCCAAAGTGATCATTCTAAGTTGAAGTGTCATAAGGCCTCTCTTGAAAGAACTGAAGTCATAAGAATGAGAAAACAGAAAAGCGGGCAGAGTTCCAGAGTTTACCAGTGAAAGGGAAGATTGAGAATATTGGATAACTCTTGCACTTGGGAGGTGGACATGATAGTGGAAAACCTTGTATAATGAGACCACGAGAGGTGGGGAGGAATGCAGTTGGCATGAAAGAAACTAAAGATGGCAAGAGATGCAACATTACAGCAAAATGACTGGACTATAGAAGCTAGCAAGAGATGCAACATTGCAAGAGAGAGATACGTTTATTATTTCATTATTTGCTCACTTTTCTCCAAAATATTTTCACTGCATACACCACATCGAGATGCATACTTTGCTCGTAACAGTACACACTAAGTACACATACCTACTCGCCATAATCCCGTTGTAAGCTCCCATGCCATGCGTCGCGTCGTCTACTCCCGGGCCGCGCATGCTCAGAAGACGCACGTAAACACACGGTCTACGCCTCACGTTGCTTCATGACACTCACCTTGCTCCGTTAATTTGACATTCTTTCCCCCATTCCCTAAAATGTGACTTAATTCGTGGCCAATAGTAAGAAGGTGGAAGCACTTACTAGTCAGCACCGCCGCCGGTCATGTGGAAGGTGAGGGGAAGTGGAAGTAAGGGAACATGGCAGGACATTGGAGTGGAAGAGGAAAAAATTGTGGACTAAACGGGTGGAAGGAATGGGGAGATTGAAAAGGTGGAATAGTAACACTCACTGGCAATGTTCCCCCGAGAGGACTGGCTGCCGCATGCCCATGGCCGCCAGTCGGCTGCCCCGTACCACCAACATAACCTAACCTAACCTAATAAAACTAACTTAACCAAACTAACGTAACCTAGTTTAGTGGTTCTCAACCTAGGGGGCGTAGACACATCCCAGGGGGGAGGGGGCGAGCACAGGACGGAAGGAAAAAAAATCACGGAAAATCAGACTCTCTGGCTATGAATATGAATATGAAGAAATGAATATGGCTATTAGTACAAAGATGCAGCTGTTATGCCCCTCCCCTCCCAAACTATCAATCTATGATGGCATAGATGGGGAAGGGGTTGAGTGGGTGGTGCAGGGAGGATGGAGCCCCAACTACACTGAATCAGCTTTTGTGGGGTCCAACTTGCAAAAGGTTGAGAACCCCTGACCCAACTAAACTAACTTAACCAAACATAATTAAACTAATCAAATCAAATCAAGTCAAATTAACCTAACCTAACGCAATCTAACTGGCAAGGCTAAGAAATGAATATGAAGCCGTTACTATATTTAATTGTGTAAAATCTGGTGATACACTGTAAATAATCTAGGTGACATCTGCCTCAGAAAGACATCTTCCTCAGACTAATTCAAATATTTCAAATTGAGCTACTCTTCCCTCCCCAGGGTGAGATAAAATACTATGATTGGCTAAATTAATTGTATTTTTTTTTAATTGGCCAGCGGCCGCATTCTCGTACAAAAGAACCAATCACTGTGATTAATTTTGCGCTTGTGCAGCAGATGTGATGTATGCATGCACGAATGAATTAACCTTCACTGGGGAAGATCAGTGCCTGTCTATCCATCCCAGCATTGTCAAGGGAGTGAGTGAGCTTGCTTCCCCAAAAAACAGATGAATCTTTAAAAATTGCTGTCAGTATTATAAATAATATTTAGTGGGTATATATGGGGTTCAAATTACTCACTATGAGAAAATCTATCTGATGAGGATAAGAAAAGCATTGTTGAGACTTGTGCAAAAGTAAAACAATACCAAACATGATATCTCTCTCTCTCTCTCTCTCTCTCTCTCTCTCTCTCTCTCTCTCTCTCTCTCACACAGGAGATATGATCATTTTCACTTTTGACAAAACCTTTCATGCTATCAAGAGAGTTAAAGGTTTATTCTCAGCTTACAGCACATCATCACGTCCCTTACTGCTCCATATCCTGACCAGTGCACCCAGTCTTTTCAATGATATAAGTTAAACGGGTTAGTTTTTTCAATTTGTTTTACCATTCTGGTGTAACACTCATATTATGTAATCATGGCCTTTATATTTTCTAGGCATCACACACATCACCTCAATAGAAAACTTTAAAACTAAAACAAACACAGCTTTGTTTGTCAGTTTTGTTATCAGTCATGTTAGGAGATGAACCTGGTCTAACCTAACCTGCCGCTGCAGGTAGAAGCAAGAACAAATGTTAGCCATACTTTTTAATTAATACTTGATATCACCTATAATAATGGACACAGATAAATTAATTAAATTATCTTGTTTTGCTTCTTTCTCTCCTTCTTTCTCCCTTTTCATTTATTCATTTATTTATTTATTTATTTATGTTTATTTATCTATTTATTTATCTACTGCTACTACTACTAGTTGTAGTAGGAGAGGATAAGGCCCCACTGTACTCAAAGGAAACCTTGTAGCCAATTGTCATCCATTATATACTGACACTGAACTTTTTCTCCTTAACAGGTGGACTTGGAACCTCAAGGGAAACTACATGTAATAATTGAGTTAAAATGGGTGGAACTGGAGGATGGGAGTGTGCACTCTTGGGAGTTCAGGGAGTGGCAATGCTTCACCTGATGCTGTGGAGCCATGAGGCAGAGGATCCACCAGGTATGTGTGTGTGTGTTTTCTGTGTGAGAATGTTCCCCTAGTTATGGTGAATGGTTAGGAAAGAAAGTATGTGGTGTGTGATGTGTGACTTCACTTGTGGCAGATGCATTGGGGAGTATGTGGTGGTGTGCAATGCATGGCCTCGTGCCTGGTTGATGCACTGCAGACTATGTGGTGATTTGAATGACTTGCTACTGAGGAATACAATCATCATAGTATTTATTGCTGTGTGTTCTGGTCTGTGTATGTGTGCACATTCATTGCAGGACCTTGAATGTTGGAGATTATGAAATATATAACAGTTTTTAGCTTGATTTGTAATAATGGTTAATTTCAACATATTTTATTTATTATATTTCACTTTTCTATTTCAGGTTAATGGTCACAAGTTCATGGCAACCTTCCTTTGACAACCTACTTTCTGCTCCCACTGCAGAGAATTTATTTGAGGCTTTGGAAAACAAGGGTATCGGTGCCAAGTTTGTACCTGCAGCATCCACAAGTGCTGTCACTGGTCCGTCAATGCATGTTGTTCATGAAGCAAGAATGTGGAGGCTAGAGTAACACAAGAACAAGCAGTAAGCAAACACCTTCTCTATTTGAATTCATTTGTCAGACACATACACCGTATATTTTGAGTTTCCCCATTATCATCCTAGATTCTGTTCTTTCCAACCTTTAAAATGCAGTGACACTAATGGCAGCCTGCAAAGTAATCAGTCCTGAAGTCATTTACCTTGCCATTGTACATGTCCTTGACTTTACTGTTTGTTACTTGAGATCTGTTTTTTTTTTACAACCTTCAGTAATCAAAATAGTCGTCACATTGTAATGGCAGCCTGCAAAGTAATCCCTCCTCAGTTCATTTACCTCCCCATTGTATATCATCTTGACCTCATCTGTTATTACCCTCCTCTTCCTTGTGTGTGTGTGTGTGTATGTGTGTCACATGACAACACCCTTCACTTTTCTCCCCTCCCCCCCTCTTCTCACAAAATTTGTGTGTTCGTGGTAATTGTGTTGTGTAATCTTAATCGTGTTGACCTCAGGGTCTGTTGCTGTTTGAACTTTTGTATTCCTCTTCCTGTTCCTCCTCCTCCCTCCTCATCCTCCACACTGAAAATATGGGTGTGACCCCCCAACCCCCACAGAGAGAGAGAGAGAGAGAGAGAGAGAGAGAGAGAGAGAGAGAGAGAGAAAAAATTAATATATATATATATATATATATATATATATATATATATATATATATATATATATATATATATATATATATATATATATATATATATATATATATATATATATATATATATATATATATATATATATATATATATATATATATATATATATATATATATATATATATATATATATATATATATATATATATATATATATATGAAGGGGAGGGAAGATGCACAGCTGAAAGGTGTGAATCATTTTACTTGATCCTCTTCTTTAACTCAACCACTGCCTTTCATATGTAAGCTTTTACCTGTTGTTAAGTTAATCCACCAAAGATTAGAAGAGTGGAAAGTTTAGTGGTAAAAGACATGCTCCAGGTCCATCATTTTTGTGAGTGACCTTTACCAGAGACAAAGGTGTGAAAATTTAGTTATCCATCTTGTCCTACCAGTTGATAAAGCTTTAACTACTACTAATCACATTTTTCCTGACTTCCAGACCATCATGAAGCATTTCTTTTCTTCAACAGCCATGTCCATACACCACTGATTAGAAATTGCACAATCTCCTTTAATTCTTTTCCTTTCTTGAATGTGCATATAAATGTTTTCTGTTGTGCCTTCCATGCTGTGTTATGTTGCAGTGAAATGGTTAAATTCTGGACAAAGTTGTGAGTCAAATGTGTTTCATGCTGCAGGAGTATTGGTGTGTGTTACCACACAGGTGGTAACATGGAGAGCAAGTGGAAGAAACTGTGGGAGACTTGTGTGACTCAGGAACAGGAAGCACATCTCACTGGGAACCTTGTGACTGGTGGTGGTGACTTCAGGAACCAACATTCAGGTGAATACTGTATTTTGTTGTCACACTTGAGAATTCTCTTTCCAAAATTCCAAAATCTGAAAGTTTTTAATTGTCATGCCTCATGTAACAGATGGAAAATTCCACAAAGTGGTGGAAAGGTTCACACTGCAAAAAAAAATTGATGAATTGTAAAGACCACAGACCAAAGCTCTGATGCTTGATTTACTGCCATGGGAGATATCGAAAACTGGCAAGTTTTCATCCATGGCAACTCGCACACATGCTCTGAAGATGCAATGTTCAGTTTTTGAATCTTTGACTCTGTGTGCTGAGTACATAACAGGGGTGATAGTGTCTGGCATGGAGGCATACATTCCTCACTCTTATTCTTGACCTAAACCTTCCAAACCTTGGTTTAACACAGCCTGTTCTCATGCTATACATGATGGAGGGGTGGCCACAAAAGGTACTTGAACCTCTCATCACCAGAATCTCATGCACTTTATATTTCTGCCTAGAACCATGCCAAGTCTGTTCAACTAGCCAAAAACTCCTTCATTAATAGAAAGTGTCAAAGTCTTTCAAAATCTAACTCCCCTCATGACTTCTGTCATATAGCCAAAAACATATCCAATAACTGCTTTTTCTTCATTCTCTCCTTTATTTCAACCAGATGGCACCACTGCTATCACATCTGTCTCTAAAGCCAAACTCCTTGCTCAAACCTTTGCTAAAAACTCTACCATGGACGATTTGGGGCTTGTTCCTCCCTCTCCTTCACCCTCCAACTACTACTACTACTGCTGATACTTATTAAAATTCTTTGCAATGATGTTTTCCATCCTCTTGCTGGCCTAAACCCTCAGAAGACTTATGGACCTGATGGGGTCCCTCCTATTGTTCTCCAAAACTCTGTGCTTGTACCTTGCTTAGTCAAACTCAGCTAAGTCTGTCAAAATCTACCTTTCCTTCTTGCTGGAAGTTTGCCTACATTCAACCTGTTCCTAAAAAGGATGACTGTTCTAATCCCTCAAACTATGTCCTATTGCTTTAATTTCCTGCCTATCTGAAGTTTTTGAATCTGCCCTCAACAGGAAGATTATTAAGCATCTATCACTTCACAACCTTCTATCTGATGATAACCAGTATGGGTTCCATCAAGGCTGCCCTACTGGTGATCTTCTGGCTTTCCCTACCGAGTCTTGGTCATCCTCTTTTAGAGATTTTGGTGAAACTTTTGCTGTTGCCTTTAGACATATCAAAAAGCTTTTGATAGAGTCTGGCACAAAGTTTTGATTTCCAAACTACCCTCTTATGGCTTCTATCCTTCTCTCTGTAACTTCATTTCAAGTTTCCTTTCTGACCGTTCTATTACTGCTGTGGTAGAAGGTCACTGTTCCTCCTAAATCTATTAACAGTGGTGTTCCTCATTGTTCTGTCCTGTCACCCACTCTTCCTATTATTCATCAGTGATCTTCTAAACCAAAATTCTAGTCCTATCCACTCCTACACTGATGATACCACCATGCACTTTTCCACATCTTTTCATAGATGTCAATCATTCAGTAAGTAAACATGTCACACAGGGAAGCCACAGAATGCCCGACTTCTAATCTCTCTAAAATTTCTGATTGGGGCAGAGCAAACTTGGTATTGTTCAGTGCCTCAGAAACTGAATTCTTTCGTCTATAAACTCAACACAACCTTCCAGACAACTATCCTCTCTTCTTCAATGACACTCAACTGTCCCCCACTTCTACATTGAACACTCTTGGTCTCTTCTTTTCTTATTAATCTAAACTAGAAACTTTTATTAATCTAAACTAGAAACTTTTCTTATTAATCTAAACAAGAAACTTCACATCTCATCTCTAGCTAAATTAGCTTCTATGAAGTTAGGCGTTCTGAGACGTCTCCGCCATTTTTTTCCACCCCCCAGCTGCTAACTCTGTACAAGGGCCTTATCCATCCATGTATGGAGTATGCTTCACATGTCTGGGGGTTTCCACTCATACTGCTCTTCTAGACAGGGTGGAATCAAAAGCTTTTTTGTCTCATCATCTCTCCACTGACTGACTGTCTTCAGCCTCTTTCTCATTGCTGCAAAGTTACATCTCTAGCTGTCTTCTGGTATTTTCATGCTAACTGCTCTTCTGATCTTTCTAACTGCATGCCTCCCCTCCTCCTGTGGCCTCACTGCACAAGACTTTTTTTTCTTTCTCTCACCCTTATTCTGTCCATCTCTCTAATGCAAGAGTTAACCAGTATTCTCAATCATTCATCCCATTCTCTGGTAAACTCTGGAACTCCCTGCCTGCTTCTGCATTTCCACCTTCCTAAGACTTGAATTCCTTCAAGAGGGAGGTTTCAAGACGCTTATCCTTCAATTTTTAACTACTGCTTCGGACCCTATTTGGGGACCAGCATGTCAATGTTTTTTTTTTTTTTTAATTGGATTTTGTTGTCCTAGGCCAGTGTATATATAAAAAAAAAAAAAAAAATTACAGGTACAGTGTGAGACTTTCCCACACTTCCCTGCCTGTTTCCCTTCCTACAACCTTCATTTCATGGTTCACATATAATTCTCCTCACATTTTAATGGGTCCTAGCAAGCTTAACAATAAAGAAGTGTTGTGATTTGTTTGTTCAAGAAGGGATCAGTAATTGTGAGACAGGAAGGAAGATGGGAAATTCAGAAGCAACCATCACAAGGGTGATGAAGGCTGCTCAGTGCTTGGAAAAACTGTCAACCCCTGTCATCCTGCAGCTCGCTTCTGACCAGGAGAAGGATGGCGCAGCAATTAAGTTTTTACCATGCATATGTTCTATCAACTTATTGTTCCTGTATCTATATTCCTTTTTTGCCCAGAGCCTTTCTCAGGAGTGGCAGCTGTGCCCAGCACCTTTGCAGCCTTGGGCCACCTGTGTCATGGCTGTCTTTGATCTTCCTATCTTCCTTCCAGTCTCAGTTACTGACCTCAACTCAAACACCATCACAGCACTCTCCCCTTCATTGTTAAACTTGCTGGATCTATTATAATGCAAGGGGAATTAAATGTGAACAATGAAATGAGAAGGTAGTGGCAAGGGAGGAAACGTACAGGGGGAGCGCAGTAGATTAATAATAGACTGAGCATAGCATCTTCAGGGCACATGAGTTGCAATGTATGACAATTTGGCACCTTTTCAATGTCTTATGATATTGAAAACTACTTTATCCTGTATATGGAGACCTTCAAGTTACAATACACCCCACTGTTTAAGAGTTAAATGTGCATATAAATGCACATTTATATGTTGTGCCTTCTGTGCCGTGTAATGTTGCAGTGAAATGATTGAAGTGAATCGTGCATGTCTGTCAAGCAGCAGGAGTATATATGTGTGTTTTCCCTGCAGGTGGTAACATGGAGAGCAAGTAGAAAAAACCTTGGGAGATTTCCATAACTCAGGAGCAAGAAGTACACCTTACTGGAACCTTAGTCACATGACTAACTGCTGGTGGTGACTGCAGGAACGAACATTTGGGTGAATACTGTGTTTTGTTGGTATAGTTGAGAATCCTTTATCCAAAATTCCTGTATCTGAAAGTTTTTAATTGTCATGTCATGTCAGATGAAAAATGCCAGTGGTGAAAAGTTTGCTCCACAAAAAAATTGATGAATTGTAAAGATGACAGTGTGCCCACAGAGCAAAGCTTGATTTACTGCCATGGGAGGTATCAAAAATTGGCAAGTTGTCATTCCAAAAAGTGGAGAGATCTAAAATCTGCAGCACGTTCAGTCCCAAGAATTTTGGATAAGGGATTCTCAACTGTATATAATCAAGAGTATTTATTGTTGAGTGTGTGATAAATATTAAAATGTAAAATGGTCATGGTGTGTGTGTGTGTGTGGATGTATATATGTATGTATGTGTAGGATAAGAGGAAGGTGGTTAGCAAATTACTAAATGCATGTTTTGTAAAGTAGGAGGAGAGGCATGCTGTTCCCAAGATTGGAAGAGCAGTAAGCATGAAAATAGTGGTACAAGATAGCAAGAAATGCAACATATAGGCTGGATAAGTGCGTGTGGTACTTTTGTTAAGAATGACTGGGATGAATGAGTGTTACTGGTGAGGCAAGTTGTGAAGTGTTAATGAAGAGGGTTGGTTAGAAAGAATGATTTGCAGTGATCAGTGTGAAATAAGAGAAGAGGATACGAGACTCAGGGTTTTATTGAGAGATATGGATGTGAAAGGTATGTGGTGAAAGAGGTTTTTTTGAATTTTATGGATATAGAAATAGATGTGTGGAAGAGTTGTGGGATGTTTCAGGATGTTTGGGCCAGGTGATTGAGTAAAAAAAAAAACTCAGTCAGCATTTGAGTGATAATTAGGGCATGTGTGTATGTGATATTGAAGTGGTCTTCATAACTATCCATTTTCCCTATGGATGTGAAAGGTATGTGGTGAAAGAGGTTTTTTTGAATTTTATGGATATAGAAATAGATGTGTGGAAGAGTTGTGGGATGTTTCAGGATGTTTGGGCCAGGTGATTGAGTAAAAAAAAAAACTCAGTCAGCATTTGAGTGATAATTAGGGCATGTGTGTATGTGATATTGAAGTGGTCTTCATAACTATCCATTTTCCCTAAGTTGAATTACTCTTTTTGCAGACATGTCTTCTAGTGACAACGTCCTGTCTGCAATCAGGCTGGTAGTGCCATGTCACAGGGTCTGACAGGACCTCAGGAAGAGCCAAATATAGGGTGTCTACAGCCATTACTGGGTGTACAAGTGTCACAAGCCAGTTGCCACAGCACATCATGTCATCTGACTCCACCAGTGTATTATTATTATTATATTGTCCAGTCCAGGATGCATTGCTGTGTATGACTTGATAGTTTGCTAGCAATGTGGTATATAGTTTAAGGTATGGTTTGCACATAGAAACCCCGGCCGAGCAACATTGATCGCTTGGACAGGATTTTTTTGTGCAAACCGTACCTTTAATTTTTTTTTGCCTTCAGGGCCCTTTGTTACTCTCAGAAAACTTGTTTGCAAAAGAAAAGATATTCTTCACATGGTTATTTATAGCCATAAATAACTATCATTATGTTCATAAAAATATACCAGTTATATAATAAAACATGGCACTTAGGAAAACTATTTTCCTTATTTACTGAAGTGCTGATGTACAAAATTTATTATCCCAAGCCTGAATGGTGGTGATGCTTGCTGAGTACGGGAGAGGGATTTCTTATAATATTCTTCCTTCCCAGGCTGGAATGGATAAACACTCTTGCAGCAGGGCCTGGAAGTAGCAATGCTTGCTGATTCTTGTGTCAACCTGAGTGGGGAGCAAGCTCTTCTGGTGCCAATAGCTCTTGTGCCTCTGAAAGTCCCTCAATGTTGCTTGTCAGTCTCACCACAACTTAAAGGAATTTCATGCACTCTTCCTGCTGTTAACTGCTTGACAGTCTTGCTCCTGCTCAAAATTTTTGACTTCCTCGATTGCAATAAAAAAACTCTTGTACCAGGCCCTTTTCTTTGTCCTTTGTACTGATGATATTGTCCTGATACTTCTTTACACCTCTTCTCAGGCTTGAAGGTGGTGACACTCAGCCTCTCTTCCTGATAAAACTTGACTCCCTGATTGCTATGTCTCCGAGAATGTCAGGCCTGATATGGTAACACTATTTGATAACCCGATGCCAGTAGTAGGTGTTGGTAGAGAGAGATTCTTGTGGGCTGTTCATAGGATGAAGTGGAAACCGCACAGTTCACACCTGTAAGGAAAACAGACCATTAGCTC
The DNA here is from genome assembly GCF_035594125.1 of Scylla paramamosain. Taxonomy (NCBI): domain Eukaryota; kingdom Metazoa; phylum Arthropoda; class Malacostraca; order Decapoda; family Portunidae; genus Scylla; species Scylla paramamosain. The sequence continues at coordinate 8,805,663 of NC_087192.1, forward strand.
CTAGACACATGAAGCATGTATGTAAGAAATGGTTAAATTCTTAATGTGTTTGATAACTGTGAAGATTATTTCATACTATTTGGGGATTGATTCCCTAAAAAAGTAAGACTAGACAAGGAACATTATCCTGAGGATTTGAAAAGTACAACATAGTATGAGAACTGTGCTGAGATTTAGTATGAAAGACATACAACTTCCATACTGTCAAGAAAGGAAAGCACCAGGTAGAGGAAATTTCAAAAGTACGGCAGTATATAATACATAAAACTGAGAAATGTGTGCTTAATAAATAGGACTAACCTATTATAATTTAAAGGAAAAAATTTGAAGAATGATAGAGTACAAGAAAAACACCAGATAGAAAAAATTTCCATAGCACCACAAATTTCAATGGCACGACAGTATATATATATATATATATATATATATATATATATATATATATATATATATATATATATATATATATATATATATATATATATATATATATATATATATATATATATATATATATATATATATATATATATATATATATATATATATATATATATATATATATATATATATATATAGTTTAAAAGACGAACCTGATTAAAGATTAATAATGTATCTGCACTCATGAACAACCTAACAATTTGAAAACGATGAATAATTTTAAACTTTGGCCCACACCTTTTAAGTTTATTAGTTTTATTCATAGTCAGTTTATGGTTGCAGAGATACCTTTTTGAAACCCAATATATAAAGAAAGGTCAGATAAGGGAAAGAATTTTGAAAAATACACGAGGAAATAAAAGAGTACAAGAAAAAAAAATATGAATAACAAATTATAAAAACTATTTGAAATCCCGACTTCGAGGTGAATTGAGAAAAAAAAAAAAATTCAGGTTTAATACAACAAAGCAGTAATAGAAAAGTATAATGCAAATTTTGAAATTAAATGTGTGCGTGTGTGTGTTTGAGAAGGGGTTATGTCTGAGTGCATGACCATTCTTTTTGGGTGCCTGACTAGGTTTTTGAGTGTCGCCAGATTTTTGAGCAGACGCGGGCGTGCGAGTGCGTGGGCGCGGGCGTGCGAGTGCGCGGGCGTATGAGTGCGCGGGCGTATGAGTGCGCGGGCGTATGAGTGCGTGGGCGCGGGCGTGGGCGCGGGCGTAGACGTGTGCGTGGATGTGCGCGAGTGCACGTGGATGGGCGCATGCGTGGGTGTGCATACAGCGTTATTAAAGGTGTGTGTGTTTTGAGTGCATATATCTACAACAAATATAAAACTAAACAAAAAAAATATTTGTCAATGAATAAAGGAAAGTAATGACCAATCCTACTTAACAAGCCAACTGCCACTTAACACAGCGAACAAGTAGAGGGAACAAAACAGCGGCCACAAACAGCAATCTAGCATGGTTTTACGCGCTTGTACATATTCGTACAAATATAATCTCAACTCCCTTAATTCTCACCTCAGTAAGCTTAGTCACAGGTCAAATCACCTGGACAAACAAGCAACTTACCATCTGGGCAGCATACTTCTTACCTAACAAGCTTAATTACGTTGCCTGCAGTCTAATCACTCTTGCAGCTTAATCACTCGCTCAACTGCTAAACTTGTTTTCCCCTGGACATACAAATAACTACCCATCTGGTCAGCATATTTATCTCTTACCTGATAAGCTTAATTACGTTACCTGGCCAGTGCTATAATCACCATCTGTCCAACCTAAACACACCTAACCAACCTCACCAGGTCAACCTAATCACGGCCTAGTGAATCATATCAGCTCACCTAACCTAAACATATTAACTAACGTGGCTAACCTAATCACCACGCCTGGGCAAACCTACCCCAATCATACCTACCCAACACAATCCTCACGTATTCAACCTTATCATTCACAATCTCACGGGTTACTCATTAATTCTACCCACTGAGTAATAATTTAACATTCTTATTATTACCAAACTCTTACCTTCACTCCTTCACAGCCTCATTCAGAGTCTCGCCACGAGACCTCTGCACCTCGAATTCTCTCCGTCGCTGCTAGTGGTGAAATGGACCAAGTGTGTATGACAGGCTGGAAGGAGACTAGACAACGAACCGTATTCTGAAACACTTAGCCGCACCTCTAAACTGATGACTCTGAATAAAGTTGCAAAGGTTTTTATAAATGTTTTTATGGTTCTACTGACAGATCAACACGATTTCTATATTATTAATAGAAGAAACGCATTGGAGAACCCGGATAATCATCTCTGTGGCATTTGAAATAAAAGTGGTGAGACAGCAATTAAGACGTTTCAGCTTCGATCCCTTTCTCACAATCTGCTTCTGTATTGGCTTCCATGTAATTAGTTTGGTGTCTTTAAATATGCAAAGTAATAAATTAAAGTTGAAATTGTTGTTGTATATACCATTAAAAGATTAATTCTAATAACCGTTTAGCTTAATTTTTAGTCTCTATGCATTGTTTTCTTAGGCACAGATCATAGCTAACTATACCTAACTAAAATCTTTATCTTTCTCTGAATTTACAAGAGTTTCGTTCTTTATTGCGTAGATACTGTGTGGGTTTCTTATATATACGCCATTTGTTAACATTACACTGTATTTGCCATCTATCTGTCCTTTGGTTCATCCTATCCAAATCTGCCTTGCTACCTCGAGAGGGTTGAAAGGTGAGGTTATTCTGGTGTTCATGTGTTTTTGCTACTATTGTACTTGTTACTTCTATTAATATAATTTGCATTTCATTCGCCCTTTTTCACTAGCTCTGTCACCTCTTACTGTACACTGTCATTCTTTCATCATCTGCCTGCCATAAAAACCATAATTATCATCTTAACGGAACAAAAGCGAGCAGAAAATCTTGTTAAAACCACGCTTAAAAAAAAAAAAAAAAAAAAAAAAAAAAAAAAAAAAAATATATATATATATATATATATATATATATATATATATATATATATATATATATATATATATATATATATATATATATATATATATATATTTTTTTTTTAAGCGTGGTTTTAACAAGATTTTCTGCTCGCTTTTGTTCCGTTAAGATGATAATTATGGTTTTTATGGCAGGCAGATGATGAAAGAATGACAGTGTACAGTAAGAGGTGACAGAGCTAGTGAAAAAGGGCGAATGAAATACAGCCGTGAGGGCTGCGCACCCAATGCTCCTCCTCTTTACGGACACCAACCTAACCAAAAAGTAGCCTCACCTAACCAAGTTGAGGAGTGCGTCCTCCCTGCCCACCTTTTGGACACTAACCAAACCTAGCCTAACCTTACCAAGACAGGGAGCCACGCCCTCCATGGACACTCCCCCTAGGAGAACACTAATCAGGTACCCCATCAAAAGTATATTTACAAGGCAAATTACACTCAGGACAATGCATAGATCGCAGTAAAAACTGTGATGCACAAACTCTACCGGTCAGTTGTGTCACGAATGTGATTTTGCAATAAAAATCTAATATCGTACTCGTAGTACGTTATTCCACTTGCTCACGGTAACAGCCATGTTGGAAACTGAAGTCCACCTCCTACTTTTTTTTATATAGGGTAACGTGAACTGGTTCTTAATTACTGCGGGAAAAAATGTGACGTCACAAACGTCATAATATGTCATAGATTCTGAAGCATGAGCACCTGTGCGATGTCTAAACAAATTTCTATACTCCTCAAATAAGCACGTTTGGGGTCATGTGATCAACAGATTCAAGTGGCCATAAATAACAATAACGAACTCGGCTGGTGGAGCCTGAAGAGAATGTACCTAGGAAATAGAGTGAAGTGCCAACATTATATTGTGATGTTGATATTGATTTCCGCATTGGTGCTATACGTATAGATTAAAAAAAAAATAAATAAAAAATAGATAAATAAAAATAAATAAATAAATAAAAAAAATAATGAAATAAAATAAAACCCTCTACATAATGAACTCTAAAGAAATAATGATAGAACCACGTTAAAGTTTATTATCAGAAACTGCAATGATACCAAATCACCAATAACAATATGATACAGTCGCTCTTTATAGTGCTCCTGGATAAGAGACCAATTAAACAATTACGAAGATTTGTGGTTCATAAGAATTTTTTTTTTTTCCTTAAAGATCGTCGAAAAGATGGCCAACGTCTGAGGATCAACACATCTAGATTATAGAGGATATTATGTGCTTGACTCAGTCTTGTATGCAAATAAGAAAATACAAATGGATACATACAAGCACGTGCACTTGTGTTCTTAAGATTAGATTGTAGGAGTTCTATGCACATCCTAAACTTTTATTTACGGAAGCGGCTCGTAGACGAATACCGACACTGTAATTTACCTACCTGTCGAGAATCCGCGTCCCGCCGGCCCCGCGACAAGTCTTCTCCGTCAGACAGAGCCTGGCCAAGGCCGCATGGTACTGCAGCGGATAGAGGCGTTTCTCATCTTATCATTCCATGCACTTCTTTCCTTCTATTTAAATGTGTGGTTGATATATATATATATATATATATATATATATATATATATATATATATATATATATATATATATATATATATATATATATATATATATATATATATATATATATATATATATATATATATATATATATATATATAAATAAATAACCACAAGACGCACTGGAGGAATGTTACTACCATTTCTTAAACTATTGTCGTGTGTGTGTGTGTGTGTGTGTGTGTGTGTGTGTGTGTGTGTGTGTAGTTCACAAGAACGTTAGATAGGAAGTACGTGGAAATTACATCATATAGATTAATTTTAAATATTTGCTTTGGTGATTTTTCACGCTGCAGAATAAAACAGGCGGACAGGCGTTAGGCTCCTATAATTTGACTATTTTCCCTCACCTACTTAATATCAAATTAAATTCCGAAAGAGTCTAAGCATCAGTAAAATCATTGTTTTATGTGGAGTGGAAATCTGCTAATAACTCCAAGACAAGATCTAAAACTATTTTGAGTTTACATAGTGGCGCTGGCAAGCCTCCCGTGTATACTTCAGTGAGATCATGACGAGTGTTTAATCATAACCAATCAAGCTGTTCCCTATAGAGACAAATTCATTATGTTGAGCATCCTATTATAAAAATGTTTAAGAGAATGTTGCGTGTGTTGATAAACTTCATTCATTGCTTTAATAAGCTCTCAATCATTCATGTTATTAAATGGAAAGAAACTAAGGTAACCAGACAAAAATTTCACGTATCTTAAAATTCTTCTTAATTTTGAACTTTCTACGCCATCTGACATGCGGAGAAAGCACCTCCGCCACCCCTACACTCGTGGCAACACTGGCCGTTACGGTTCCAGCAGCCAGCAGTTCCAGAGGCAGCGCTGAGCTCCAGCATTCCTGCTGGAACCTTTGCTTCACAATCTCGCAGCTCGATTTTGGTCTCGCTTTGATAATCATCGATTTGAAATATGCTATTTCCCTTTCATTAGTTGAGAAAAAGTGACTCGGCTTTTCTTATATCCCAAGAATTTGGACAATCTTCACATAGATTCTTGCTCCACATAATATAGTTGTGTCCTGTATAACTAAATCTTCAGAAACGAGTGATACTCGTACTTGACTGAGAGTAAGCTTATGCTCCTTTAGTGAGTTAGCGACCATCGCTTAGAACAACTCATAGGTTTTCATATCAGTGTTTCACAGAATTCACCAGCGGTCACTGACAGCTTTTATTATGAAGTAATAACAGTCTCTTAAGTACTGAAGGATCCAAGTTCTAAGAAAGGCAGGAGTTGATGTGCGGATGAAGCGGCATGCCCACCCCACTGCAGCTCTTGGCTCACGATTAAAATACACAAAGGTACCACTCAAGAATTTGAGAACTTTGATTTGGAACAATACAGGTAGATGCTCTTATCGGCAAACATCATGAGCGTACAGGAACCATAATCTTAAACGTTTCGTCGTCTTATCTTAATTTTTACAGACCACGGTGGAAATTATTGGGGTTTTCACGATTGTAATGATAGTTTATTCTATACTATCAACGAAAACATCTCCCTAGAGAACACGACTGATCATCTCTGTGGCCTTTGGAAATACAGTAGTCCTGATGAGAGAACAAAGCATTTAGAATACAATCCGAAGACTGTATTCCTAAACATTTCGCCGTCTTATCTCTTACATTTATAAGTTATCATGATTCTAGTGATAGTTTAACAAGATCTTCGCATCCTTACTTGAAAAAAAAAGAATACTCATGAAAACCTGACTCTTCATCTCTGTGACCTTTGATGATAGTTAAAAAAAAAAAAAAAAAAGCGTTTCAGAATATGGATGAAGGGGTGCGTTCCAAAGAGGTTTACGTACCGTTACGTAACGTTATAGAACGCGTTTTTTAGGGTTGATGACGTCACTGAGCTAATGGAAGCTCACGGGCCAGGGAGGTAGTAGGGGCGGGAGGGAAGAGTACTTTTGATAAACAAACATAATCTCTGACTCCCACAGGAATCTGCAGCCTCTCTTCTCCTCTATCCTCCTCTTGCCTCCTTAAGACTTCATTTCTTCTATGAATAACGTCCATAACGTCTAGTACAGGGTCGTCAGGGAGCTCTTCTGCTAAGAAGATCGCCGTGGGCGGCCATTTTTGTTAGCTCCAGCTGATCGACTGTCCCAAACGAGAGGGGGGGAGGAATTTTACGTAATCTTACATAAACCTCTCTGAAACGCGTCCCAGGACACCTCTGAGGTTGTCCCAGATAAGACACGTTTTATTAACAGTTCTTAGCAATGGATCCCAGCAGGAGAGTGTGGGGGACGTGAGGTACAGGTTCAACGTATAATAATTTAATATCTAATGTGTGTGTGTGTGTGTGTGTGTGTGTGTGTGTTTAATAGGAACACGTGGGAGATGCTGATGTATCACAAAAATACAAACTGTGTAGACTTCGTCCACACTCCACATTTGCTGTATACCACATACGTACCTCTGGGACTGCTCGATGACAGTGGTGACCGATTTTTCGAATGCATTTGAAGCTTAATAATAATGATAATGATGATGATAATAATAATAATAATAATAATAATAATAATAATAATAATAATAATAATAATAATAATAATAATAATAATAATAACTGCTTTAATTCACTTAAAGAAAGATTATTATTACTTTTGTAATAATGCAAGTAGAAGAAGCTATATAAGAATTTCTGGATTCGCACAAGAGAGGGAATTACTGTCTTTTCATACCAGTCTCCACTCGTGAAAATGTCGGCCAAGGAATGCAGCCGTGAGGGAATGCCCGTGATTCTCACACCTTCACTCGATCAGAAAGTAAGAAGATTTCCAGAAGCTGCTACTGGCAAGAGTTTATTGATCCAGTGCTTCCTTCATAATTGTAAGGACACGATCAACATTATCTACAGTGCAGTTGTATCCCATGAGCCCCACACGCCACACCTGGCCGGCACTGGGTCCCAGCCCTCCGCTGATCTCCACTTGATACCTAAAGGAAACACTTGCAGCGTTAGAGTGGAAGGTACACTAAGCTACAAGGGGAAAAATGCTGAATAATTATTGCATTCTTGAATTAATAATTAGTCTGTTTTTCAGGAATTAGTATTTTCAGTTTAATTATAAAATTTTATTCTATTTTCATAAGCACAGCAATTTATCATAACATCGTCAACTACTTTACTGCAGTCTGTGCGAAGAGCCTAGTGTTGTGTGGCTGTGTGCTGCTCATAACTAATGCATGGCTAATAATGTCTGGTTCTCTTTGCCTACCTTATCATCATTACACTATTAGCATATTCCTAATAACTTATACGATTTATACTCTCTCTCTCTCTCTCTCTCTCTCTCTCTCTCTCTCTCTCTCTCTCTCTCTCTCTCTCTCTCTCTCTGTGTGTGTGTGTGTGTGTGTGTGTGTGTGCAGCAAATAATTACAGCATAGAATACATTTTTCTTTCTTTTTGCCCTGTGGAACATGAAGTCTTGAAATATTCCATATCAGGTCACACACACGCACACACAGAAAAAAAAAGTACCACCCTCTACAAGGAAATAGTTATCATAAGAATACTACAATTAATGCATAACGCTAGGCAAAGTATACGACTGCTTAATTTTCTAAAGCGACACACTTGAAATGATATGTCAGCATGCATTAAAACTGAGAAAACCCACCGTGAAACACTTACTTGGTCATGAAGTATTTTGTAACCTTCATCCAATCCATTCCCTCAGGAACCCTTATGGTGGTGACGGTTGGCACTCGCTTGGCAGGGTCACTGATGTACAGCTGCAGTCCAAGAGCAGCTAGGCCTTCGTGCAGTCTCTGAGCACAAGCAGCGTGGCGAGCCCAGAGAGATTCAAGACTTTCCTCACACACCAGTGCTAGGGCTTCCCGCAGAGCATAAACTGAGCTCACGGGGCCGGTGTGGTGGTATCTGGTGAGGTATTAGATGTGTATGCAAATAGCTTATTTATAAAAGTGATTTCATTATCCAATTATAATACTGTGAAAAAAAGTGTAGTATAATATAATACAAAAGGAAAGATGAATAAAAAAATGGGAAATGTATTGTTTTTCCGTAAGCATACCAAGGTCTTTTTGTTATTATAAACAATGCAACGAACTGTAATTATCTGTGATTCAGATTTTCAAACCGAGTAGTAGTCTCTCTCTCTCTCTCTCTCTCTCTCTCTCTCTCTCTCTCTCTCTCTCTCTCTCTCTCTCTCTCTCTCTCTCTCTCTCTCTCTCTCTCTCTCTGTGTGTGTGTGTGTGTGTGTGTGTAATAATTATCAAGAGTTTTCGCAGCGCTATGCCTCTCAGGTGAATGCTGAGAAAATGTTAATGAGAGAGAGAGAGAGAGAGAGAGAGAGAGAGAGAGAGAGAGAGAGAGAGAGAGAGAGAGAGAGAGAGAGAGAGAGAGAGAGAGAGAGAGAGAGAGAGAGAGAGAGGTAAGAAAGATAATTTTAGCCTTAAAAACTGTAAGAGGTTAAATTGATGTTGTAGTGCATTCCCCTCATATTACTAAAAACATTGTTTGTTTGCTTGTTTGCTTGCGAAACGGATTTGAAATCAATAAAAAAAAAAAAGTGATGTAAAAATTGAAAGCCACTCAAGAAAACTTTTTTATGCAAGAGGAGCTCCAGTCTAGGATAAAAAAAAAAGATAAATAAATAAATGAAATAAATAAACGAAAGGCCCACTGAAAGTGCCAGTCTATAACGACGACAGTGCGGAAACAGTAAAAACTACTTGTAAAAGTTTCTTGAAACCTCCTTCTTGAGAGTGTTTACATAAGTCATAGGCAGGAGGAAATACAGAAGGCAGGGAGTTCAGAATTTACCATTTAGAGGAATGAAAGATTGAGGATACTAATTAACTAATGTTTTAGGAAGGTGAACACAATAGGGGCGACAGAAGTAAAAAATTTCATGCAGCAATGCCGCGGAAGGGGGAGGAGGCAACTAGTTATTAAGATTAGAGAAGTTAGCGTGAAAGTAGCAGTAAAAAACAGAAAGCGAAGTAACTTTGTGGAAAAGAGAGAGAAGCTGGAGACAGTCAAGTAGAGGAGAGAGTTGGTGAGAAGAAATGTTTTTGATTTCATCCTCTTTAACAGAGCAGTACCCATTATTGAAAACCGTTCTCCCCTTTGTGAAGCGTGTTCCATGCATGGGCGGGCAAGACCTCCTATACAGAGTCAGCAGCTGGAGGGGTGAGAAAAACTGGCGGAGACAACTCAGAATGCCTGAGTTAATATAAGCCGTTTTCGCGAAAGACCAGATGTGAAGTTGCCAGTTTTGATTATTTGTAAAGGACAGACCGAGGATGTTCATTGTGGAGGATGGGGACGATGAGTGTCACTAAAGAAGAGGCAGTAGTTATCTAGAAGGTTGTATCAAACTTATAGATGGAAGAATTGAATTTTTGAGACAATGAACATTACTAAATTTGCTCTGCCCCAGTCAGAAATTTTAGAGATCAGAAGTCAGACGTCCTGTTGCTTCCCTGCGTGTAATTGTTCAGCTCTTGAATAGTTGGACGTCTGAGGAAAAGGTGTGAAGTGCAAGAACAAGGAAATGAGTTAAAAGAACTTCAGTAACTACAACATAATCGGGTGGTGGAGTACAATTGTTGGCACAGCAAAGATGGAAATGCCCGTGCAGTTCTTTAATTAAATGATGCTAGACTAGTGGTTCCCAAACTTTTATTGGTCGTTACGCACTTTTCATACATGATCTTCGTCCATGGCCCACCGCCAAGCACAACCCAAGAGTACAGTGACTGTCTACAGTCCTACACTCATTAGGTCCACATAAAAACCATTCTAGCAAATCCTGTAATTTTATTGATCCCATTTATTTTTCTTTTATTAAGTATTAATAAAGAAATTTGTAGTTTGCCTTTGCTGAATCTCATATAATTATTAAAATGGTACTAAAAAAATAACATAATGCACATAAAAAAAAGTTCATACTTAAAGTAAAAAAAAGGCATTATTGCGAAAGCTGTTTCAACAATAAACAAAATAAAATTCCACTGGTTTAAAAGTGCATCAGTCCCACGCCATATGATCTGATCTTTGAAACTGACAAATCTGATGACTTTATAATTCTGAAGTGAAATACGATCATAGGGAGTCTTAATTAAGTGGCACAACCTTCAGTACGTACACACCCACCTCCTCTCAAACTATTTGCTTCTGAACATTCATGCCAGGTTCATGTTTTCTTCACTTGAATCCCCATTCCACTCAGTGTGTTGGGTGATCTTGCAGATTATCAACAAGCTTCTTGATTCATAGTTTTGTTTCACTTAAAGCACACCGTAGGTCATGCTTCACTTCGTCTGTTGCATTATTTTGTTTTATTGTGGAGTAGTTGAAAGAATGCAGGCTCACAGGAATAAGTTGATGAAAATGGTAGGAGATATCGAAAAGCAATTTGTCTTCATAGTCTAGCCATTTGTATTGAACCTGTAAGTTCCCTCCACTAAATTCCTTTGGTCATATATATATATATATATATATATATATATATATATATATATATATATATATATATATATATATATATATATATATATATATATATATATATATATATATATATATATATATATATATATATATATATATATATATATATATATATATATATATATATATATATATATATATATATATATATATATATATATATATATATATATATATATATATATATATATATATATATATATATATATATATATATATATATATATATATATATATATATATATATATATATATATATATATATATATATATATATATATATATATATATATATATATATATATATATATATATATATATATATATAGATATATAGATAGATAGATAGATAGATAGATAGATAGATAGATATCTTCAGATTATGGCCTCCTACATTCTGCTACATGGCCCCCAGTTTGGGAACCACTGTGCTAGACTGATATTTAATCCTTACATCACATTCTTTATGATGATTTTCGATAAATTTCGCAAACGAAGAAACAAACAGTGATTTGAGTAACATGATGGAACATTCTACAATATTAACGTAAACTCATGTTAAGGCTAAACCTCTCTCTCTCTCTCTCTCTCTCTCTCTCTCTCTCTCTCTCTCTCTCTCTCTCTCTCTCTCTCTCTCTCTCTCTCTCTCTCTCTCATTAACATTTTATGGAGATTCAACAGAGACAGCGCTGCATAAACCCTGCCACCATGTCCTGCTAGACGAAGTCCACTACGGGTTGGATAGGGGGGTGCAAAACTCGGTGTGGTGAATAATTTTCATACAAAGTGTATCATGTTAAGCGCCCATGGCAAGTGTCCTGTAAATACTTATACTTGAGCTTTTTAGTGATGCTTGCTATCAACTGTTAAATGAATTTTGAAATATTTGGGCCTTTACTATTACCTTCATCTTATTTGTCGTCATAGAAAAGAGAAAAAAAAAAGTTTGTCGCTGGTAAAAATGCGATGCAAAAAACGGCGCTGCCCGTGATGCACGAGACCAAATGAATAAGAATGATTACATCTTGCGTCACTACACCTTTGTATCTTGTGTCAGTAAACTTCTATAGTCTATATTTTCTGTCTTTGGAACAATCCAGAAAAAAAAAAGCTGCATAATAGTATGTCTTCTGTTTGGTTAAGCTGTCCTCCATAAAGAACACACACACACACACACACCCACACACACACACACACACACACACACCTGATTTTATGGTAATAATTAAGAGACATGTGCTAATCTTGGAAATAAGAGCTCAGAACAATGAAGTCTTACTTGCGAGGGACTCCGTCACAACCCCAGTAATTCGCTAGCCACGTTATGTCTGAGTAGAAGCTGTGTATCGGGGTCTGGCGGGCACTCACTTTTGACCTGAGAAAGTAAAAGAATACAGAAATCTGTACTTCCTTCAGCTGTTAAATGTTAGACTAAATGATAAATGCTCAATTTTTAATTCTTCCCCACATTTTCATGTCTTTAAATTAATTTGAATGACTAATTATTTCAACTTTATAACATTTACGAAAATAAACTCTTTTGTAATACATGAAAGACAGAATTTGAGTACTCATGATTGTATGTGAGAATGAACATCTTGTACAGGTATAGTCTGATTTTCCTTTTCCTCATCATCATGCCTCCCATTTTACAGCATGTGAGAAATGCCGAGCAAATGATCTTGCAGGCAGGGTCAACAATATGGGAGACGCGATGCCAGAGACTGAACAGCTGTCAGGACACTCAAAGTAAAATGCGAGTCCAACACGTTACCAGTTAGGCCAAGATGATCACCAAGCCATAATTTTCTCTTTTTTTTTTTCGGGCTTGATCGTCCTGTCTCCGTGAACTAGATACCTAAAACAGTGAGCCACACACAGACAGCATACGTACATGGCTCGGTGACTGAAGGCGATGGGGGCCATGGATGGGGGAGCCGAGATGACCTTCTGAGTACCTGTGTACACGACGTCCACACCCCAGTCATCCATGAAGAAGGGCACCCCCCCTAGGGAAGCCACGGCATCAACAGCAAGCAGTGTGTTGTACCTTCAGGAAGTAACAGCAATATCATTAGTAACACAGTATATGAGATGTATGTAGGGCTGATTCTCCCATTAGGCGAGGTTAGCAAATACTAAGGGCACCAGGCTCTGAGAGGGACGCCATACCAACCTCCCTCCGTCCTCTTTAACACACACACACACACACACACACACACACACACACACACACACACACACACACACACACACACACACACACACACACACACACACACACACACACACACACACACACACACACACACACACAAGTAATTACAAGGATGGTGGCTCGCAAGATGTGGGGTTGGGGATGCATCGTTGTGGATGAATGTTATGTAACGTACAAAGCCTCGTGTGGAATCATTTTAGTATAGTTGAGAGTAATGCGAGCAACAGACTCACTACTTTGGTCAAATTACCCGAAATTAACTAAATAACATCATCAGTGCAAAGATTGCTCAGAGAATCGTGGGCGATATCAAGGCTTCAGAATACTTCTCTGTTATTTTAAACCGTACTCCCGATTTCAGTCATAAGGAACAACTTTCTGATAAGGATAGTGGGTCTTGAAGACAAACCAACGATAAAGGAGCATTTTTTGGAGTTCCTTGAGATAGAGAAGTCTACAGGATTAAATTTGTCATCCCCTGATAATAGAAAAACTGAAAAACTTAAGATTTCATTTGAGAATTGCCGAGGTCAGTCTTACAACATTGGTGCCAACATGAAAGGAAATGCCAATGGAGTTCAAGCCAAGTTTCTTCAACAGATTTGCCGGGCCTTATTGTGGTGCCCGTACTTTAAATTTAATGTTAGCTGATGCTGCCAAGATACTACTTGTTACTTTGGATATTTAACAAAAGTATTCTCATTGTTTCCAGGCACTCCTCAAAGGTGGCGAATTCTTTTAAAAACATGTCAGTATCACTCTGGAATCGTGGCCAGATATCTGATGGGAAAGCAGAGTAAAAAACGTGGAGGCAATTAGGTATCAAAATGCACAAATCAGGAAAACACTTTTGGAGATCAGAGAATCTGCAACTGACCCTGTCGTCAAAGCTGAGGCTCAATCGTTGGCAGAGGAAGTAGGATCATACCGTTTTGTCATTTGTTCAGTTGTGTGGTATGATATATTCAGCGAAATTCAGCATGTGAGCAAACTATTGCAGTCAACTACAATGCAGCTTCATGTCGCTGTTGATATGCTTAAAAAGACTAAGAATAATATTGTCAGCTATAGAGATACAGGTTTTGCTGATGTGCTGATTACTGCTAAAGAAATATGCGAAGAGATGAACGTAGAAACTGTGCTGAAAGAAAAGACAGTAAGAAGTAAGAAGCACCACTTTAGTTATGAGTGCAGAAGAACCTGTCAGCGATGCACTTAAGAGGATGTAGATTACATTCCTCAATGTGGTCGGTGACATTGCGATTTTCTCTCTTAATGAGAGGTTCAAGACCTTGGGAGAGGTCAGTGAAATGTTCAAGATGCTGTTAAAGTTCAAGAATATGCCTGAAACAGACATCGTCAATCACTGCCAAACCCTCAGTAAAACACTTTCTCATGAAGGCCACTCAGACATTGATGGAAAGGAACTGGCCATGGAGCTGCAGAGTGTCCCTGATTTGCCTTCCAATGTAATAGCAGCAATAAATTTTCTCACCTTTCTGCTTGAAAAGAAACTTTTTGAAGTATTCCCGAACTTGTGGAGAGCTCTAAGGATCTGCAACTCTTACTGTAACGGTGGGAGCAGCAGAACGAAGTTTTCCAAATTAAAACTAATAAAAAAAACATATTTGCGATCCACAATGCCACAGGAATGCCTTAGTGGCTTGTCCATCATCAATGTAAACCCTGAAATATCAAGGGAATTGTCATATAACGATTTAATAGACGAATTGCTTCCCAGAAGTCACGAAAGCTAAAATTTTAAGCAGGCTTCGGATCGCCCTCTTCCTCTCCTTGTCAGTCCTCTTAATTTTCATTTTCATTTAGGCCTACTTTCCCTCTTCTGTTTCAACCCTGTCCTCTTCTCTTCTCATGCAATTTTCCCCTTCATCTCAAATGACCTCTTCCCTTTTATTCTAATGTTCCCTTCCCCGTATTCTCCCTTCCCCATCCTCTCCCTCACATGCCATCTTGCTCTTCCTCTCCCATTACCCCTTACCATTCCTTTCCCATGCCCCCTTCCCCTTACTCATCATCTTACTTTCCTAATAATGCATTAATGCAATTCCTGCAATCCTGCTTTCTTTATTAGTTTCAATAAAGATTATGCTTATTATGTTTGCTTGTAGAGTTTTTCAGATTTCTGCTAGTGTACGTAAAAAAAAAAAAAAAAAATACAAATTCTAAAGCAGACTTTTTTCCACATTTTAAACCATTAGAATTTTGCCTCAGAACTTGTTAAAAAAATAATGAATATGGCAACATATGTGGGGCGCCAGCAGCAGTCCTGCTAAGGGAACAATTTTTTTTTTTTTTTTTTTTTATGTAGGAAGGACACTGGCCTAGGGCAACAAAAATCCGATAAAAAAAAAAAAAAGCCCACTGAGATGCCAGTCCCATAAAGGGGTTCAAGGCGGTAGTTAAAAACTGAAGGGTAAGCGTCTTGAAATCTCCCTCTTGAAGGAATTCAAGTCATAGGAAGGTAGAAATACAGAAGCAGGCAGAGAGTTCCAGAGTTTACAAGAGAAAGGGATGAATGACTGAGAATGCTGGTTAACTCTTGCATTAGAGAGATGGACAGAATTGGGGTGAGAGAAAGAAGAAAGTCTTGTGCAGCAGGAGGAGGGGAAACATGCAATTAGCAAGATCAGAAGAGCAGTTAGCATGAAAACAGCGGTAGAAGAGAGCTAGAGATGCAACATTGCAGCGATGAGAAAGAGGCTGGAGACAGTCAGTTTTAAAGAGGAGAGGAGTTGATGAGACGAAAAGCTTTTGATTCCACCCTGTCCAGAAGAGCGGTATGAGCGGAACCACTCCCCCCGCCCAGACATGTGAAGCATACTCCATACATGGACAGATAAGGCCCTTGTACAGAGTTATCAGCTGGGGATGGGGGTGAGAAAAACTGGCGGAGACGTCTCAGAACGCCTAACTTCATAGAAGCTGTTTTAGCTAGAGATGAGATATGAAGTTTCCAGTTCAGATTATAAGTAAAGGACAGACCGAGGATGTTTAGTGTAGAAGAGGGGGACAGTTGAGTGTCACTGAAGAAGAGGAGATAGTTGTCTTGAAGGTTGTGTCGAGTTGATAGATGGAGGAATTGAGTTTTGAGGCATTGAACAGTACCAATTTTGCTCTGCCCCAATCAGAAATTTTAGAAAGATCAGAAGTCAGGCGTTCTGTGGCTTCCTTGCGTGAAATGTTTACTTCTTGAAGGGTTGGACGTCTAAGAAAAGACGTGGAAAAGTGCAGGTTGGTATCATCAGCGTAGGAGTGGATAGGACAAGAAGTTTGGTTTAGAAGGTCACTGATGAATAATAAGAAGAGAGTGGATGACAGGACAGAACCCTGAAGAACACTACTGTTGATAGATTTAGGAGAAGAACAGTGACCGTCTACCACAACAGCAATAGAACGGTCAGAAAGGAAACTTGAGATGAAGTTACAGAGAGAAGGATAGAAGCCGTAGGAGGGTAGTTTGGAAATCAAAGGTTTGTGCCAGACTCTATCAAAAGCTTTTGATATGTCCAAGGCAACAGCAAAAGTTTCATCAAAATCTCTAAAAGAGGATGACCAAGACTCAGTAAGGAAAGCCAGAAGATCACCAGTAGAGCGGCCTTGACGGAACCCATGCTGGCGATCAGATAGAAGGTTGTGAAGTGATAGATGTTTAAGAATCTTCCTGTTGAGGATATATTCAAAAACTTTAGATAGGCAGGAAACTAAAGCAATAGGACGGTAGTTTGAGGGATTAGAACGGTCACCCTTTTTAGGAACGGGCTGAATGTAGGCAAACTTCCAGCAAGAAGGAAAGGTAGATGTTGACAGACAGAGCTGAAAGAGTTCGACCAGGCAAGGTGCAAGCACGGAGGCACAGTTTCGGAGAACAATAGGAGGGACTCCATCAGTCTTCCGAGGGTTTAGGCCAGCGAGGGCATGGAAAACATCATTACGAAGAATTTTAATAAGTAGCATGAAGTAGTCAGAGGGTGGAGGAGAGGGACGAACAAGCCCAGAATCGTCTAAGGTAGATTTTTAGCAAAGGTTTGAGCGAAGAGTTCAGCTTTAGAAATAGATGTGATAGCGTGGTTCCATCTTGTTGAAATAAAGGAGGGAAAGAAGAAGAAGCAAAGTTATTGGAGATATTTTTGATAAGATGCCAGAAGTCACGAAGGGAGTTAAATCTTGAAAGGTTTTGACACTTTCTGTTAATTAAGTAGTTTTTGGCTAGTTGGAGAACAGATTTGGCATGGTTCCGGGTAGAAATAATAAACAGATAAATAAATAAATGAAATAAAATAAAAATAAATAAATAAAATAAAAATAAATGAATAAATAAATAAATAAATAAAAAGTAAATTAAATGAAATAAATAAACTAACAAATAAATATATAAAAGCAAGTAAAGAAATAAGTCTAAAAATAAAGTAAATTAAATATGTAAATGAAGTAAATAAATAAATAATAACAAATGAATAAATAAATAAATAAATAAATAAATAAATAAATAAATAAATATATATATATATATATATATATATATATATATATATATATATATATATATATATATATATATATATATATATATATATATATATATATATATATATATATATATATATATATATATATATATATATATATATATATATAAATCAATAAAATAATTAAAGAAATAAAAATACACAGAAGGACACTTACTTTTGGCATAGTAAGCCCACGCCCTCGATGGGTTGCAGGGCGCCCGTAGAGGACTCGCCTTGCACCAGGAAGAGGACAGCTGGCTTATGCTGCTCCAGAGCCGCCTCTAGCTCATCCAGACTGAAGACATCACCCGCAGGTTTCTTTATCGTGCGGACAGCAGCACCTGGTGTGGAAGGGAAATATATTTTGTGATCTTAGTGACATATGTGATTTAATACTGCAAACTTTGGATTTGTCTCCTTCCACACTTCAGTCCCTGTTCACCCAACAGGGAAAACAAAAAAATGAGATAAGCCGAGAAACCATGGCGTTGTAACCTGCAATGCCGCCAAGACACCCCAACCCCAGGCCGGCGTGGCGTGGTGTGGCCCGTGGAGCATCTGGCTCAGGTCCTGCTCTCTCACCCTTTGACCCTTGTCTTGCAATGGAGGGTGAACATTGCATAATGAAAAGTTCATAACTGAAGAACACGAAATCTGGCAGCTATATATTACATATCTAAATTCTACCTGCCGCACGGGATGACTGGGGTGGGCGAGGCGGGAACGGACGTCCACCGGAGACCCAACCCAATCACTGGCCTATCGAGCCACTTCGCCTTCACTTCTATAGTGAGTGTTGTGATCGCAGTAACAATACAATTACGTCCACCAACGATGCTGAAGATCCCGCGAGCCACACCTCCAGTCTTCCCGTTAAGACATGTGATATTCAGGACTGAACTTCTTGGGTTACAACCTTAAGTACTCAGGAACCGTAAAAAAAAAAAAAAAAATAATAATAATAATGATAATAATAAAATAAATAAAATAAAATAAGTAAATAAAAAAATAATAAATAAATAAATAAAAAAAGTAAATAAAAAAGAATAGATAAAATAAATAATAATAATAAATAAAGCAGCTTTTTAAAGCCAAACATTATGTGAAACATTTAGGCTAAATCAAAGGGAAAACTTTTCCTACCGTGTCTTGTGGCCATGTCAGCAGCTCGCTCACCCCAGATCCCATTTTCAGCAATGAGGATCACGTCTCCGGGCTCCAGCAGGTTACACATGGTGGTGTCCATCCCTGCATGGCCTGTGCCGCTCACGCAACACACCACCTCGCTCCTCGTTTGGAACAAGTAGCGTAGCCCTTCTTTTACTTCATCCATTATCTAGTAGAGTAATGATAATAGTAATGATAATAATACTAATAATACTACTACTAATAATAATAATAATATTGATGATAATTTTGTCAACGCTTATACATATGTATCAGCCCTACAGACGAGCACATGAGCATACTGCGTACATGAAGTAGCCTTATATGAGCACATATGTGAACACGAGTACATGTGTGGCTAACTTAGCCAGCGGCGTTGTGTGGCTCGTTGTTCAGAGGCTAACGCCGTTTTCTTTTTTTTTTTATGTAGGAGGGACACTGGCCATGGGCAACAAAAATTCAATAGAAAAAATAAAAAAAGCCCACTGAGATGCCAGTCCCATAAAAGGGTCCAAACCGGTAGTCAAAATATGAAGGATAAGTGTCTTGAAACCTCCTTCTTGAAGGAATTCAAGTCATAGGAAGATGGAAATACAGAAGCAGGTAGGGAGTTCCAGAGTTTACCAGAGAAAAGGATGAATGATTGAAAATACTCTAGCATTAGAGAGGTGGACAGAATAGGGGTGAGAGAAAGAAGAAAGTCTTGTGCAGCGAGGCCGCGGGAGGAGGGGAGGCATGCAGTTAGCAAGATCAGAAGAGCAGTTAGCATGAAAATAACGGTAGAAGACAGCTAGAGATGCAACACTGCAGCGATGAGAGAGAGGCTGAAGATAGTTAGAGGAGAGGAGATGATGAGACGAAAAGCTTTTGATTCCACCCTGTCTAGAAGAGCGGTATGAATGGAACCCCCTCAGACATGTGAAGCATACTCTATACATGGACGGATAAGGCCCATGTACGGAGTTAGCAGCTGGGTGGTGTAAAAAACTGGCGGAGACGTCTCAGAACACCTAACTTCATAGAAGCTGTTTTAGCTAGAGATAAGATGTGAAGTTTCCAGTTTAGATTATAAGTAAAGGACAGACCGACGATGTTCAGT
Source organism: Scylla paramamosain (assembly GCF_035594125.1). NCBI lineage: Eukaryota > Metazoa > Arthropoda > Malacostraca > Decapoda > Portunidae > Scylla > Scylla paramamosain. The sequence goes on from NC_087192.1 coordinate 8,825,722, forward strand.
GTAGAAGAGGGGGACAGTTGAGTGTCACTGAAGAAGAGGAGATAGTTGTCTGGGAGGTTGTGTCGAGTTGACGGATGATGGAATTGAGTTTTTGAGACATTGAACAATACCAAGTTTGCTTTGCCTGCCCCAATCAGAAATTTTAGAAAGATCAGAAGTCAAGCGTTCTGTGGCTTTCCTGCGTGAAATGTTTACTTCCTGAAGGGTTGGACGTCTGTGAAAAGACGTGGAAAAGTGCAGGGTGGTATCATCAGCGTAGGAGTGGATAGGACAAAAAGTTTGGCTTAGAAGATCATCGATGAATAGTAAGAAGAGAATGGGTGACAGGACAACCCTGAGTAACACCACTGTTAATAGATTTAGGAGAAGAACAGTGACTGTCTACCACAACAGCAATAGAACGGTCAGAAAGGAAACTTGAGATGAAGTTACAGAGAGAAGGATAGAAGCCGTATTAGGGTAGTTTGGAAATCAAAGCTTTGTGCTAGCGTTAATGGAAGGAGAGTTGACACAAGCCTATAGGTTGACCTCTGAGGCCCTCGGGTTATGAGGGTGTGTGTGTGTGCGTGAGGGTTAGCTAATTATGAAATGGATACCGTTTAATTGTAGTTCTGTGAGCCTGAATGCATGTATAGTATATAAGTAGCAATTATCCTTACCACTATGTAACACGATTTTTGTCTTTGACAAGCAAGTGTTATTTTCCAACTCGTTTCATTACAAAACAATAGAAAATGTCCATTATTCCTGTCAAACTTTGTTTTTGTGGCTTTTATAATGACTTTTTGCCCCAAAATATCTAAATTTCACCCTTTTCCAGATGCTGTCACAGAGAACTCCTTTGCTTTTGTCTTGATGAATTGACCACATATGTAGCAGAATGCATCTGGAGAATGACTGCAGCCTCTTGATGCCATTTCACCTCTTGTGATGTGCTTTCTCAGGCGGCCAAAGCAGAACTGATTGGTGGTCTGCAAGCGCCTACTTTTATATTGTCAAGCAGTACTTTAGAATATTCTTAGTCTTTCAAGAATGTATTTCAGAATGTTCTCAGTCTTTCTATAATATTCTTAAACCTACTTTAGAATATTCTGAATCATTCTTGAACATTCTTGTAGATTGTAGAAAATTCTTGATACTTGTACATAATTATACTGTATTCTTGAAAGTTCTACAATATTCTGGAAATGTTTACATTTAACAGAATGTTCTAAAATGTTCTAGAAACTTCTAAAAGTGTCTGGTAGAAAATTCTGGAAGATTTGGGAAGATTTCCGAAAGGTAAGCAAATTCTTCTAAATATGAGAAATTTCTTGTTGGATCTGGTCAGTTCAAGAATGATCTTATTAAAATAAAATAATCTTTAGAACACTTTATGTTCTTTCTTTCGTTGTTTTAACTTATTTACAACATTTCGAAAGCAATTAGATAAGAAATTAAGATTTTGCAAATTCTTTACCTGACATGAGAACCAATGGTAACTCAGACTATAATGAAACAAGGCAAAAAATGTAAATTCATTGTTCTAACTACAAAAGCAGTTTTAGAATCAAAATAACTTTTTCTATTTTATTCAGATGGAAATAATGGGAAAATTATGGTTTGGGGCCAAGAACAGGACAAAAGTGAAATTTTGTTACATAGTGTAATCTGCATGACTCATATCTTGCATATTAGAACAGGTGTAGTAAGTGTCCCCTGGCAGAGGTGGTGACATGGGAGGCAGGGTGTGAGGCACCCTGAGGCACTGAGGGACAGAGAGGGTATCGAGACCGCGACGTGACAAGTATGAATAGAATTTGCGTGTGACTGACCGCGACGGTGGGAGTGCCTGCCGCCCCTGTACCTGCCTGTATGTCGTGATCGTATTACACGGTGACTTTGTGTACTGTTGTGTAATGTATTGACAGAAGAAGTGTGTTTTTCTCTCCCAGCTCTGTGTGACTCTTCTCACTGAGAGTGACCAGGTGAGTCAAAACCGAAACCGTACCCAGCCGCCCGAGTAAAGTCCTTCTTCCCAACACACACATCCCGAACCCCGCAACGGTGTGAGGCGCCTCTTGCCTGCTGGTGGAGGTACGTTTCAATAATAATATTATTATTATTATTAATAATAATAATAACAATGATGATAATAACAATAATCATAACAACAACAACAACAACAACAACAACAACAATAATAATAATAATAATAATAATAATAATAATAATGATAATAATATCGGCACTGTAGTGAGAGTGGCTGGAGGCAAACCTCGGCTACCATCGCCCTTGTTCAGCGGCTTCAATACCTCACGTGGTCTCTTCTGATCACAGTTCCCATTGCAATATCACGTTAAGACAGGCATAGTGTATCGTCTGTGATCGCAAAATTCAAAGATTAACTTGCTTGTCAAAGTTCAAACATTCCTGGTTGGGGCGCATAAAAAAAAAAAAAAAAAGAATATATATATATATATATATCAGAGTGTTAAACGATTATAATCGTAAAGTCGCTTATTTTTATAATAAGGTACCTCAGCAGCTCACTAATCCTCAACTGGAATATTGAGCTATAGTTGTGCCTGGCGTACGATGACTATCATGCAGATTATCGCACACCTCTTTACTATGTACTATGGTGAGCTTACACGGTGATACGATCATTCTCATATTCATGCGATACTTGTATTTCTGTCAATTACTAATGAAATTATTTTTGTTTAGGAATTTTGGGAGATCCTTCCCTTGAATTCAGTATTAACAATCTAGTGAAGGGTTTGATAAGATGCAATTGGACAGGTGCCGAAGATGTGTAATTCATTACATGAGCATATTCATTGCGTGTCTAATCAGTGTCACGTGGTGTGTCAATGTGAGCAGCTCACTGGTGACTGTCACCGTGCCTTTGCCTCGCGCTCTGTCATGCCTCTCCGCTTGTTGAATTGTATTACCAAATGTCCAGTTATTTGCGCTTTATATGGCAAAGGAGAGCAGTAGACAGAGGAGGCAGTAGATACTGGCGAAACAATAATTACTCCCAGTGAGGTCCTCAGCACTGGGTCAGGGGGTACTGTGAACTTATCAGTAACCCACCTGTGACCTCACTGAATGTTTCCCTTTGTGTCTCACAACACAAGGGGGCAGTCACAGCCTGGCCTCTAAAGACAACTCTCTTCCTTCATACAAAACTACATGCACTTAATTACAAGCGCACCCTTCACTCAAAATTCTAAATCAAGTATGGTGACTCCTACACTAGCCTCGAAATCCCTGTCAGGGGAGGGTACCAAAAATGTCCCCAGGTCGTACTGTCCTCCTGGTATCTTGATACCCTTCTCAACTTTTTCTTCATTAACTTCTGCAACATTCGCGGCCTTACATTTGATTTTCAATCTGTAGAACAATATCTCTCCTCTATTAAAACTCATCTTCTTTTCCTCATTGAAACACAGGTATCTGAGGCAACTGTTCTGTTCCCTCCTACTTTCTTCACCCTCATTTTCAATCTAAAGTTGGATGTTGTGTTTATGTGTGCAACGACTTAACCTGCTCCTGTGTCCAAGCTCTTGAATCTTCCGAAATTTCGACCATCTGGCTACGAACACAGAGTTACTCTCAAACTAAATTTATCTGTGATGTATACCTCTCACCTAACTCCTCTGAATAAAAAATAAAAAAAACTTTGACTACTTAATTTCCAAAGTGGAGCACATTGACTCTCTTCCCTTTACTTATAATCTGAACTGGAACTTCACATCTCATCTCTAGCTAAAACAGCTTCTATGAAGTTAGGTGTTCTGAGACGTCTCCGCCAGTTTTTCTAACCCCCCCAGCTGCTAACTCTGTACAAGGACCTTATCCGTCCATGTATGGAGTATGCTTCACATGTCTGGGGGGGTTCCACTCATACTGCTCTTCTAGACAAGGTGGAATCAAAAGCTTTTCGTCTCATCAACTCCTCTCCTCTAACTGACTGTCTTCAGCCTCTCTCTCACCGCCGCAATGTTGCACATCTAGCTGTCTTCTACCGCTATTTTCATGCTAACTGCTCTTCTGATCTTGCTAACTGCATGCCTCCCCTCCTTCCGCGGCCTCGCTGCACAAGACTTTCTTCTTTCTCTCACCCCTATTCTGTCCACCTCTCTAACGCAAGAGTTAACCAGTATTCTCAGTCATTCATCCCTTTCTCTGGTAAACTCTGGAACTCCCTGCCTGCTTCTGTATTTCCACCTTCCTATGACTTAAATTCCTTCCAGAGGGAGGTTTCAAGACACTTATTCATCAGTTTTTGACCACTGCTTTGACCCTTTTATGGGACTGGCATTTCAGTGGGCATATTTTTTTATTGGATTTTTGTTGCCCTTGGCCAGTGTCCTTCCTACATAAAAAAAAAAAAAGATATCTCCATTCTTGGAGACTTCAGTGTTCATTGTTAGCTTTGGCTTTCCTCTCCCTTCACTGACCATCCTGGTGAACTAGCTATTAACTTGGCTACCTTCCATGCACGACCAAGAGCAACTCTGTTTGCATTTCTGACTGTCTTTGAGATACACCCAACATTCTTGACCTTTTCCTAATCTCTAATCTTTTTTGCTTATGCTGTCACTCTATCTTTTCCGTTGGACTACTCTGATCACAACCTCATATTTGTATCTCGTCCTATTGCTCCAATCCCTCCTCAGGATCCCCCAAAGGTGCCTCTGGCGTTTTGCCTTTGCTAGTTGGGGGGACCCGAGGAGGTATTATTTTGATTTTCCTTGGAAAGACTACTGCTTCCGTGTCAGAGACCAGTCTCTGTATGTTGAGCGCATAACAGAGGTGATAGTGTCTGGCATTCCTTACTCTTTCTCTCCTTCTCTTGACCTAAATCTTCCAAATCTTGGTTTGACACAGGTTGTTTCCATGCTATACATAATAGAGAGATGGCTCACAAAAGGTACTTAAGCTTTCCATCACCTGAATCTCATGCACTTTATATTTCTTCCCAGAATCATGCCAAGTTTGTTCTCCAACTAGCCCAAAACTCTTTCATTAATAGGTGTCAAAATCATTCAAGGGGTGAAACTCCCCTCTTGATTTCTGGCACCTGCCCAAAAACATCTCCAATAACTTTGCTTCTTCATTCTTCCTTCTTTTGTTTCAACCTGATGGCACCACTGCCATCTAATCTATTTCTAAAACTGAACTCTTCGCTCGAACCCTTGGAAAAAATCTGCATTGGATGATTCTGGGCTTGTTCCTTCGCAATGATGTTTTCCATGCCCTCGCTGGCCTTGACCCTCGGAAGGCTTATAGACCTGATGGGATCCCTGCAATTGTTCTCCAGAGCTGTTCCTTCATGCTTGCACCTTGCCTAGTCAAACTCTCCCAACTCTGTCTATCATCATCTACCTTTCCGTCTTACTGGGAGTTTGCCTACATTCAGTCTGTTACTAAAATGGGTGACAGTTCTAATCCCTCAAACTACCATCCTATTGATTTAATTTCCTGCCTGTCTAAAGTTTTTTAATTTATCCTCAGCAACAAGATTTCTTAAACATCTATCATTTCACAACTTTATATCTGATCGCCAGTATGGGTTCCGTCAAGGCCGCTCTACTGCTGATCTTCTGGCTTTCCTTACTGAGACTTGGTCATCCTCTTTTAGGGATTTTGGTGAAACTTTTGTTGTTGCCTTAAGAGCCACATATATGATCAGGCGGCTGGATAAGCCGTTTGAACGGCCGGCTGGACAGGTCGGCCTGTGTCAACCACACACTATTCAATCCTGCCTTAAGGCAATAGCTCAGTTCTAGCGACTCAGTGAGATACCGTAGAGTGAAGATCACGGCCTCTCCCAAGAATACGGAAGAGTTTGACCTACTTGCGACTGCAGGTATTGCAGTAACCTACAATTTGTTACAGAACACCAAGAAGGGGAGAAAGACTAACTTCTTTTTAAAATAACAGAAAAGTAACTTCTTTCCATGTTTGTTGAAGATGTGAACTGCTTCTGAGCATGGAAGGTTGCCATTCTGTCTCATACTGCCTAATTTAAATGTAATTATATTTCTAGCATATTATCCTTTAAAATTTGCAGCTACTCGTAAATATTTGGATGTGTCGTCATAACTTTTTTTTTGTGCCACTAAAAAAAAAAAAAAAAATATATATATATATATATATATATATATATATATATATATATATATATATATATATATATATATATATATATATATATATATATATATATATATATTTTCCATATTTAATGTAAGCTGCCGAGTGCTGAGAGATGTGGCCTTAAGGCCGCCTCATGTACCCGTAAACGCTCAAACAGGCTTGAATCGGACGCTGGCCGGACGGAGCCAACCTGTTAGCTACAGGTTTATGAGACAGCCTCTCCGGCGGCCCGCAGGTGGCCTTGCTAGATCCATACACACTCAGTTTTGCCTGAACAATCCTGGTTTGCTCATGCAACCACGTGTATTGGGTTCTTTAGACATATCAAAAACCTTTGATAGAGTCTGGTACAAAGCTTTGATTTCCAAACTATCCTCCTACAGCTTCTATCCTCTTTTTAACTTGATCTCTCAAATGTCCCCCTTTTCTACACTGAACATCCTCGGCTTGTCCTTTACTTATAATCTAAGCTAGAAACTTTACGTCTCATCTTTAGCTAAAACGGCTTCTATATAGTTAGGCGTCGTGAATTGCCTCTCCCAGACTGCGCCCCACCTGAATGAACTCTGGATGTAAGTGACCCAGCAAAGGCTTGAGCATGGCCTGATGGACTCGCGGGGGACTGTTGGCAGGACCAGGACCCATCAGAAGTTTGCTGGGAACATTGATGGGTTGTTTTAAGCACTCTGGCTGATGGACTTTCAATCTGGAATTGTACAGGAAAATGAATGAATCTTTACGGTGTGGTTAAAAAAAAAAAAAAAAAAAAAAAAAAAAATATATATATATATATATATATATATATATATATATATATATATATATATATATATATATATATATATATATATATATATATATATATATATATATATATATATATATATATATATATATATATATATATATATATATATATATATATATATATATTTAAGAGGAGGAGGCAGTAGGCACCTGCCGAAACGATAATTATTCCCAGTGAGGTCTAAGGCACTGGATCAGGGGGTGCTTTGAACTTATCATTAAACCCAGCTGTTACCTCACTGAACGTTTCCCTTTGTGTCTCACAACACAAGCGGGCAATCACAGCCTGCCCTCTAAATACAACTCTCTTCCTCCACACAAAACTACAAGCACCTAATAACACACACACCCTTCACTCAAAAATTCAAAATTATTATGGCGACTCCTACACCAGCCTCGGAGTCCCCATCTGGGGAGGGGACCACAGATGTCCCCAAGTCGGACTGTTCTTCTGATAACGACCGTAAGTGTCTTGACACCCCCTCAACTTTTTCTTCATTAACTTCTGCAACATTCGCGGTCTTAGATCTAATTTTCAATCTGTAGAACACCACCTCTCCTCTTCTAAACCTCATCTTCTTTTCCTCACTGAAACTCAGGTGTCTGAGGCAACTGACAGTAGCCCCTTTTCTGTTCCCTCCTACTTTCTCTATCCTCATTTTCGATCCAAAGCTGGATGTTGCGTTTATGTGCGCAACGACTTAACCTGCTCTCGTGCCCACGCTCTTGAATCTTCCGAGTTTTCCACCATCTGGCTACGACTACAGAGTCATTCTCAAACTAAATATATCTGTGCTGTATACTTCTCACCTAACTCCTCTGACTATAAGAAATTCTTTGACTACTTAACTTCCAAAGTGGAGCACATTCTGACTCTCTTTCCTTTTGCAGAGATCTCCATTCTTGGAGACTTCAATATTCACTATCAGCTTTGGCTTTCCTGCAATTGGTGCAACACCCTACTAGTATTCCTGACCGTCTTGGAGATACACCCAACATTCTTGACCTTTTCCTGACCTCTAATCCTTCTGCTTATGCTGTCACCCTCTCCTCTCCGTTGGGCTCCTCGATCACAATCTAGTATCTGTATCTTGTCCTATCGTTCAATCCCTCCTCAGGATCCCCCTAAGCGAAGGTGCCGCTAGCATTTTGCCTCTGCTAATTGGGGGGACCTGAGGAGGTATTTTGATGATTTCCTTTGTGTGCTGAGCGCATAACAGAGGTGATAGTGTCTGGCATGAGGAGTATATTCCTCACTCTTTTTCTCGACCTAAACCTTCTAAACCTTGGTTTAACACAGCTTGTTCTCGTGCTATACATGATAGAGAGGTGGCCCACAAAAGGCACTTAAGCCTTCCATCACCAGAATCTCATGCACTTTATATTTCTGTCCGGAACCATGCCAAGTCTGTTCTCCAACTAGCCAAAAACTCCTTCATTAACAGAAAGTGTTAAAACCTTTCAAGATCTAATTCCCCTCGTGACTTCTGGCATCTAGCCAAAGATGTCTCCAATAACTTTGCTTCTTCTTTCCATCCTTTATTTCAACCAGATGGCACCACTGCTATCTCATTTATTTCTAAAGCTGAACTCTTCATTCAAACCTTTGCTAAAAACTCTACCTTGGACGATTCAATGCTTGTTACTGCCTTTCCTCCACCCTCTGATTATTTCATGCCACCTATTAAAATTTTTCACAATGATGTTTTCCATGCCCTCGCTGGCCTAAACCCTCGGAAGGGTTATGGACCTGATGGGGTCCCTCCTATTGTTCTCCGAAACTGTGCCTCCGTGCTTGCACCTTGCCTAGTCAAACTCTTTCAACTCTGTCTGTCAACATCTACCTTTCCTTCTTGCTGGAAGTTTGCCTACATTCAGCCTGTTCCTAAAAAGGGTGACGGTTCTAATCCCTCAAACTACCGATCCTTTAATTTCTTTAAATTAAACTACCGATCCTTTAATTTCCTGCCTATCTAAAGTTTTTGAATCTATCCTCAACAGAAAGATTCTTAAACATCTATCATTTCACATCCTTCTATTCGATCGCCAGTATGGGTTCCGTCAAGGCCGCTCTACTGGTGACCTGGCTTTCCGTACAGAGTCTTGGTCATCCTCTTTTAGAGATTTTGGTGACTTTTGCTGTTGCCTTGGACATATCAAAAGCTTTTGATAGAGTCTGGCACAAAGTTTTGATTTCCAAACTACCCTCCTACGGCTTCTATCCTTCTCTTTGCAACTTCATCTCAAGTTTCCTTTCTGACCGTTCTTTTGATGCTGTGGTAGACGGTCACTGTTCTTCTCCTAAATCTATTAACAGTGGTCTTCCTCAGGGTTCTGTCCTGTCACCCACTCTCTTCCTATTATTCATCAATAATCTTCTAAACCAACTTCTTCTTGTCCTATCCACTTCTACGCTGATGATACCACCCTGCAGTTTTTCACATCTTTTCACAGACGTCCAACTCTTCAGGAAATAAACACAGGGAAGCCACAGAACGCTTGATTTCTTATTTTCTGACTGGGGCAGAGCAAACCCGGTATTGTTCAATGCCTGAGAAACTCAATTAATCCATCTATCAATTCAACACAACCTTCCAGACAACTATCCCCTCTTCTTTAATGACACTCAACTGTTCCCCGCTTCTACACTGAACATCCTCGGTCTGTCCTTTTCTTATAATCTAAACTGGAAACGTCACATTTCATCTCTAGCTAAAAACAGCTTCTGTTCTGAGACGTCTCTGCCAGTTTTTCTCACCCCCCAGCTGCTAACTCTGTACAAGGGCCTTATCCGTCCATGTATGGAATATGATTCACATGTCTGGGGGGGTGCTTCCACTCATACCGCTCTTCTAGACAGGGTGGAATCAAAAACTTTTCGTCTTATCAACTCCTCTCCTCTAACTGACTGTCTTCAGCCTCTCTCTCATCGCCGCAGTGTTGTATATCTAGCTGTCTTCTAGCGCTATTTTCATGCTAACTGCTCTTCTGATCTTGCTAACTGCATGCCTCCCCTTCTTCCGCGGCCTCGCTGCACAAGACTTTCTTCTTTCTCTCACCCCTATTCTGTCCACCTCTCTAATGCGAGAGTTAACCAGTATTCTCAATCATTCATCCCTTTCTCTGGTAAACTCTGGAACTCCCTGCCACCTTCCTATTGACTTGAATGAGGTATTTCCACCTTCCTATGATTTGAATTCCTTCAAGAGGGAGGTTTCAAGACACTTATCCTTCAATTTTTGACTACCGCTTTGCACCCTTTTATGGGACTGGCATCTCACTGGGCTTTTTTTTTTTTTATTGGATTTTTATTGCCCTTGGACAGTGTCCCTCCTACATAAAAAAAATTATATATATATATATATATATATATATATATATATATATATATATATATATATATATATATATATATATATATATATATATATATATATATATATATATATATATATATATATATATATATCAAGTCGCCAGCAGGCACAGGTGAATCACTTTGTCTCAACAGCTTTGAAATGTACGAAATAATAATAATAAAAAAAGAAAATGCACATAAATACACAATGCTCAAAGTCTAAGACCATTAAAATATTTCTGCTCAAGAACGCTCCCAAGAGGAGTGATCCTCCGAGATAGGGACAAAGGCTGCAGACAAGCACAATACACAGAGTAGATGGGGCGGGTTTTGGCAATGCTCTTACAGATTTCAATCTACACAGGGTGAGGTAACATTGATATCAACAGTACCTATGCCCCGAAGCACAGTACCTGTACGGATGAGTAAATGTCGCTTTGAGAAGACAAGGACCGTTCCTTAGACAAAAACGTTACAAAATACATTTTAGATATTAGAATTTTCGTTAATGAGAGAGAGAGAGAGAGAGAGAGAGAGAGAAATAAAAAAAACCCTGCGGCTGTTATCCGGTAGAGAACAGTAAGCTGAGGGAATCACAGTAATACGAACATATTTTAGCAGAATATACGACAATCCTTGGAAATGAACACATCTACGCGTAATCATGCATGCATAGAAAACAATTATGTTGACAGGCTGATACTGTTAAAATATAACTTCTTGTCATCAGGACAACATCGTCCTTATGCCAAGAAGTTATATTTCAATAACGTTAACCTTTCAGTACGATTGTTTTCTGTGACAGCACGTTTTCTATAAAACATTGTTGATAAACTAATAAAATTTGTAGTGTCATTCCCAGCTTTTTAATTTTCGACAATGTCAGCTATTATGAAAATACCTCAAGATAATTTGTAACTCTTAAAGTAAGACCAACTAACGCGAGGAAGTGGACCTGCAATCCAAACCAATTATTCGATTTGTTGATGGTGTAATCGGCCTTCTTGCCTCGCAACTGCCATCCAGTCATGCGACTGACTCAGCTGTGGCGGGACCTCCAAGACAGAATCTTAATCTGGGGCGCTAGCATCCTCTTTTTTTTTTTTTTTTTTTTAATTAGAGAAAGAAGGTGAATGAAGAAGAGTTTGGACAGAGGAAGGTGTATAGTTAGAAATGGAAAGACTGTAGAGAGAAAAGTAGAGAGAAAAGACTGTGGGCAGACCACATTGCTATTTTTATATAGGAGTTTGGAGTGTGTGATCCTCAGGGGTGCTGAAATAAATCTTAGAGGGTGCTGGGAAATGCTGCATATACGGCTGTACAATGTCAATGCTCTTGCAAGAGATGCAAAAGTATCAAAGGAATATTTTTTGACTTGTACTTTTTTTTTTTTTTTTAATAAGCTTTAACCTAATTTTGAACCGCGCTGATGCGTTTCAGAGTGGAGATGAAAAGCACTTAAGTTAAACGAACATTCCACACATTGACTCGAAGTCTCCGTCATGTACTACTAAAGCTTTGCATTACATGTTGATTGTCGTTACTTTATCCCTGTGGCAGTGTGGCCAGATGTTGGCCAAGTGGGTGCTGGACTGCCGAGACCTGACTGTAGGAAGTGCTGAGGTCACGATAGGTGAAGAAACGCTGCCCTGATAAATGACATTGAAAGCTGATTTGCAAAGACAATTAAGGCGAGAATGCTCAATTTAGTGTAAGTTTTAGTCACATGACAAAGTTCACTCTTAAAAGAAAATTAGATATCACTGTTTTTTCTTCGTCATAATCTTTTGAGTGATACATAAGCATGTACGTAAATTTAAAGAGAGAGAGAGAGAGAGAGAGAGAGAGAGAGAGAGAGAGAGAGAGAGAGAGAGAGAGAGAGAGAGAGAGAGAGCCTTGATCTTACAATGGAGGGGTGAGTACAGCATCCGTGTGTACAGTTGATCGATCTTCTCGTGACTACATCACTAAGCTACGTTTCCTTTTCGCACCCGTGACACTACTGCATGAGGCTTTATGTCAAATTACACAAATCTTGTGCCTCGAGAGCTGCCCTCCAAAACACGATTAACCACTTTGGAAATGACGCATTTCGCTGTTTTCATTATTAGTGCTTGATATCAGTAATGGAACTTCGAGCCACAACAACCATTACTGCTTCAATGAGTAATGTTTTTGAATAACAATTGTAAAAGTAAAAAACATCGGTCCTTTCTCTCGAAAGCACCAGCTTCATAATATATTATCACATTCTGAACCAACCTCACTTCATAAATAAACTGAAGAAACAACAACGAAAGATAAAATTTCCACATTGAATTTCATAAATATAATAGTCAGTGTTGGCATGTCCGCTGCCAGACTCATTTGCAGCGTCGCGCCTTGACTGCACTCGGCAGCACGGGGACTGTTGCACACTTAACCCACGGCATCGCCGCTGCTGTTCTTTTACCCACAATGTTTCTGAAAGCTGCAATGAAGAATTGCTGAAATGTAACATGATGAACAGGTAACTATTAACACACACACACACACACACACACACACACACACACACACACACACACACACACACACACACACACACATACACACACACGCACACACACACTCACACACAATCGTATTGCAGGTAGGTATTAAACTGTACAATATCTTGGAGTAAACTACAATGTAATACTTGCCTGTAATATAATTATGTAGTGTCTGTTGATAATGATGCACGGCACCATATCTCCAGTGGACTGTCTCTGACGGAACACCACAGGTGTTTATCCATCCATGTAATAAAAAAAAAAAAAAAAAAAATGCCCCGTATCTGTGATGAACCTCCTGCGTCACCACTGGGAGGGTGATATCACATTCCCAACCTCCACACCACTCAACACCTGACAGTCAACTCTAATGTATGTGTGTGTGTGTGTGTGTGTGTGTGAGAAAGTGACACTAGTCACTTTCCGTTAAGCTTCAAAGTATATGATGCGTTAATCGCCATATTGGTAATAATACAGCAATAATCATGTCATGCAAAACAACAGCGGCAGGGCGGTCCTCTTACAGTCACGAAGAATGCTTACCAAACAGACACTTATCTGTTAACGTGTATGAATTTACATTACACAAAAATTAACCATCAATACAGAAGAATCGCTTACTTCACGGTAACCATGGTATGGGGTCTCTCCTGTAGTCTCGTCCATGATAGTAAAAATAATATTTAGAAATTTAGGACGAGTGTCGCCTCTGCAGTAAAGGAATAGTACTGAATGAAACAATGAAGAAATTGTTACTCACTTTGGGCGAGATGACGCTGTTCCCGCTGCTGGCCTGGTGGTGGAGATGGTCACAGCACCGCAGGCACTGTGCTCTTTCTGCAGCCTCCTCACCAATCCCGTCACCCCGCGCCGCAACATGCCTCTCAATGCCTGCTGGAGACGCATTTGATGTTAGACATTATGACGCTTAGTTTTACCAGACCACTGGCTCCTCATCGTAAGTACATGACAACGAAGAAAAAAATAGTTTGAAATTCATCTTATCAAAATTCAGTCGTATACTTACATGCGAATGACTGAAATATAATATAATATAATATAATATAATATAATATATATATATATATATATATATATATATATATATATATATATATATATATATATATATATATATATATATATATATATATATATATATATATATATATATATATATATATATATATATATATATATATATATATATATATATATATATATATAAGGTTAGGTTAGGATTCATAAAAGGTTAACTAGTAGACAGAAGCTTTGAAATGTAATCAGTTACTGAAATGTCTGGTACCGAAGTACCAGAGCAGCGAACCCGATTATTCCCATATAAAGAATAATGAGCCCAGTAATCTTGTAAAGAACAGCGAACCCTACTGTGAGTGGATTCGTTAATCTTGACATGATTATATATATAT
>NC_087192.1:8845000-8860000 GCF_035594125.1 Scylla paramamosain
GAATATCAGTAAGTAGATGAATGTAGTGACAAAATAAATACATTGATAGATAAATAGGCGCAGATAAGTAAAGAAATAGAAAGATAGATAGATCAATAATATATATATATATATATATATATATATATATATATATATATATATATATATATATATATATATATATATATATATATATATATATATATATATATATATATATATATATTTATATATATATATATATATATATATATATATATATATATATATATAGAGAGAGCCGAGAGAGAGAGAGAGAGAGAGAGAGAGAGAGGAGAGAGAGAGAGGAGAGAGAACGAGGAGGAGAGAGAGAGGACGAGGAGAGAGAGACGAGAGAGAGAGAGAAGAGAGAGAGAGAGAGAGATGAGAAGATGAATGCGTAAATCGAATATGCTAGATATAATAATAAAATCGAGGCAGGTCTGTACATTCACTGATTTACTTATTGTCTTCTTGTTGTCTGGTGTGGGGTGCCCCGGCTCGCGGCGACACGGTAACCGGCACGGCCTGTTTACCAGAATGTAGTACTATTTGTTGAAAGCACATCTTTCTTCCTCTGTTTAATCTGCTTTATTTGAGAGAAGTCACGGTCGAAGTGAGGGAGATTGGGTATGTTGTAGGTAACTCTAGTGGCAGACCCTCGGTGACACCTTCTCAGCAACCAACCCACAGTGCCGCCCTGTCTCACTTCTGCGTGCTGCCCCACCGCTGCTGACCACGCTGGAACTGCTTTTTCAAACGATTTCAGCATTTCCTCTCGATTATTCCTAACAAGTTCTATTAGAAGTTGTTTAGGTTTTCAATAATGTGTTCACGACTGTAAGCACCACTGGTGAAAAAAACAAGAAAAAAAAAAACAAGCAAACATAAGAAATCGGCTGATCATCTCTATATATATCCTTTAAAAAAAAAAAGTTCTTATGAGACCTAATCGTTTACGAATCCGGCCTGAACTGCATTACAACATTGAGGGTCAAACATCTTAATAAGCTGACTCTGCTCCTCTAATATCCTTTCTGAGGTGTAAGAACTAAAACTGTAAACATGTAACTACCTTACAAAGTCACTTGAAAAGCAGATCAGGAGCCCAGCAGTGCCAGCAGAGCAGTGGAGCAAGTCGCCAGAACCTCGCCTTGTTAATGCTAACTGGAGCAAGTGAGATAGTGTGCACGGCGCCTCGCTCCTTACATGCTCTAAACACATCCAACTGTTTTTTTTTCTTCTATTTTTTAAAACAAACATCCGAGTAATAAAGTCATTCTCTTCTCATCACTGAGTGCGTAGGAAAGTTAAGTGCGATGCACGGATGACTGGGTGAACTATAGATTTCCACGTGATCTGAATGCGTCTACTTGCCCTAGATACTCGTACGTCCGGCAGCGGGGTGCGCCTAGGCCAATTCCATAACTTATCTTTCCGAGAGGCTTGGGAAATGAGCGGGATGACGGTGTTGTGCTGATAACGCGGTACCATTTCGTAATAATACTGATAACTCTGTATATTCTTGTCTGACTCTTGCAAATTATGTAGGCACACTAAATCTTCATATCTTTGTGGAGAGCCCGATTTTTATTATTCCGGGGACACTTTATAACGCTGACGACTCCCTGTATCTGGCGTTTATTCTGATTCCTTAAAAAAATGCTGGTCTCATAAAATCTTCCACTCCTTATGATAGCTAATCCAGAAGAGTCTAATCATATCCTTCAAGCACGAATACGCTATACTCGTATCTTACCGTGGTCTTCTGAGGCTTGTAACACCTGCAGACACATTGACCAGCGGCTCTCAGGCTTTTTCGTGAGCTGTCCTATTAAGAACATTTCAGTCTTTCGTGACCCATAGTAAATTAACGCGAAAGAAGATGCACAATGATGTATGCACTTTATCTGTGTCCCTGCGACCCATCAAAATTGTCCTCACGACCCAACTTTGGCTCACGACCCATAGTTTGAGAACCACTGCATTAAACCGTAGACTCTATACCCAGTAGGTAGCCAAGGAGGGTCAAATCTTGGTTTTCTCAGACACCAAAACTCCTCCTTCCCCGAATCCAATTCCTTTGAGAATGATCCCCACCAGACAGCTTGGCGCCTCGTGACGTCACGGTCACAAGAGGTCAGCCCAGGTCAAGAGAGGCGGAGCGGGAAGCCAATCAGATTAATGCTAATGACAGCACCTGCACCTGGTGGGGACAGATTCCGAGCGTCCACCAGGGAACGAGGAGGGGAAGAGAAAGTTCTGTGAAAAAAGTGTTTATATATATATATATATATATATATATATATATATATATATATATATATATATATATATATATATATATATATATATATATATATATATGGAGAGAGAGAGAGAGAGAGAGAGAGAATACATCTAAAAAGAAAAAAAAAAGACAGCAGGCAATAAATAATAAGATAACTATGACAAAAAACACTAACATGACACACATACACACACACACACACACACACACACACACACACACACACACACACACACACACACACACACACACACACAAAGCCTTTGAGACTAATCTTTCACACCTCAGACAATGACCAACACCTGGGCATTTAGCTCACTCCCGCGGGACCCGCTCCGCCACCTGTAACTGAATATCCAAGACGCCATTTCCTAACACCTCCTGTGGAGCCCTTAGCTACCTTACATCGCCACGCTTCAATGTGTTAGCAAAGCCCGCATCACCACATACGGGGCACACGCAGAAGTTGATAAATCAATAGCGATTGAAGAGCAGTGTTCAGTAATCCAGCTGCGGGTGTCCCCTGTGTGTGTGGGTGATTAGTGACTACTTCACACCTGGGAGCCGGTGAAGGTGTGAAAAGCTGACCCAGGGGCATACAGGTGACCTCGCCCTTCCCGGCTCAGCAACAATGAAGCGCCGTGCAGCTGTGTTACACCTCCACAGGTGCGCATGCTGGGCACTGCTGTTCTGTATCTAGCGACAAAAAACACGAGAACATAAGCACATGAGAATATATACGTAGATCACTACAAGAAGCTATTACCCTTACTAGCGGCAATATATATATATATATATATATATATATATATATATATATATATATATATATATATATATATATATATATATATATATATATATATATATATTCATCTATCATCCCTACCCGTAAACTGTCTAATCTTTTAAAGCCCACTATTGCCTTTGCGTTAAGATCTGAAAACAGACCGCTCTCCTATTTGAGCACCAAATTCTTCTCTCAGTTTTAAGTTCAACCTTATCAAGCCCGAACCCGTTACTTCTTGCCTGAGGTGATACATTGTTTCTGTTGTTGTTACTGCAGCTTCTCTCTGTAGTGGTGGAGGAGCTGACGCTGATACTGGCAAGTAAAGCACTCAAATAGCTCTCAATTAAATAATAGACACAGTGACGGATGACGGAGAGGATGAGTAAACTATATCATGATACACATGCGACGAGCAGTATGACGATGGAATGTCATAATATAGATATACAGCTTAAAGAGGAAAGCATACAGTGAGGATATTCGGTACACTACTACCCCATGTAGTATTCCACCCAGTCATTTAAACCTTCCCAACATATCCCCACCCATATCACGTCTGTCAAAAGCTCCGTTCATAACAATATGAGAGAGAGAGAGAGAGAGAGAGAGAGAGAGAGAGAGAGAGAGAGAGAGAGAGAGAGAGAGAGAGAGAGAGATCGCCAAGGTTATTTTATTCAACAGGAGGCAAGAAGTCTGTACTAGTGCCTCCCCTCCTCTCTCTCACTCTCTCTCTCTCTCTCTCTCTCTCTCTCTCTCTCTCTCTCTCTCTCTCTCTCTCTCTCTCTCTCTCTCTCTCTCAAAATCGTACATAAGTACAGTACGTTCTTCATATACGTAAGTGACGTAATCAGAAAGTGCGTGCGTGCGTGCGTGCATATGTGTGTGTGTGTGTGTGTGTGTGTGTGTGTGTGTGTGTGTGTGTGTGTGTGTGTGGTGACCTGCTGGGGGCACGGCGGCAGAGGCCCTGAGGAATGAGAAGGAGCAGATGTAAACAAAGTAGGAGCCTTTGTACAGAGTAGCCACGTGCCCGGCCCTCCCTCCTCACGCACGGCCTTTGTCTCCCAATTATCCTGCCCCTCCTGGTTCATGTCACTCAGCCTTTCGCAGCACAAGACTCGTGGCTCGTGTGGTGCGATTGCTACGTGGGGTGAAGGGAGGAAGCACTACTCTAGGAACCATATTTCTGATACGCTTCCGTGCCGCACCACCATTTAATCAAAAATGTTTTAGTTGAAGTGACACGGGTTTTTAAGGGTGTTTTAATTTCAATCCTTGTAACACACTAATAAGATTTATATATTATTAGTAGGAGAAACACTCTTGATAACCTGGCTAATCATGTCTGTGGCCTTTGAAAATAGTCGCGGTGAGAGAGCAGAGCGTGTCAGAATACAGGCCTGTGCAGAGCTGCGGCGTGGACGGAACAGGCCGGGGTGAGCGTGGCAGGAAAGAGGACTGACTGGCTGGCGTGGTGGGTGCCAATGAGCCGTAGTGTGTTCGGTGTCCCAGAGATGTGACCACTGACACGTATTATATACCGACCCTTTCAGCCTCTCGCCATTCCCACACGCTCTCTTCTAATTAATGAGGATGTCAGGTATTTACGTGCGTCAAGGAAACGCTGGCCAGAACCTTCCAGGAACTGCGGATCGTCATGGGTTGGGGAGGATATATATATATATATATATATATATATATATATATATATATATATATATATATATATATATATATATATATATATATATATATATATATATATATATATATATATATATATATATATATATATATATATATATATATATATATATATATATATATATATATATGTGTGTGTGTGTGTGTGTGTGTGTGTGTGTGTGTGTGTGTGTGTGTGTGTGTGTGTGTGTGTGTGTGTGTGTGTGTGTGTGTGTGTGTGTGTGTGTGTGTGTGTGTGTGTAATGTGTGTGTGTGTGTGTGTGTGTGTGTGTGTGTGTGTGTGTGTGTGTGTGTGTGCTTCCATCTTTCATATGATTGTTCGATCATGATGAAGTCCCTGCATTTTCATTATACTCGCTTTATAATTATGTTCTGTGAACGCACACTTGGTCTAACTGTTCTTCTGGCGTGCCGGGGAAGTGAGGCAGAAAAATCTCACATAATAACATAAAGGAAGCTGCAAAAAGCTAGCAAGCCTACTCGCGCCAGTCTCTTCAACAAACATTAACTTGTCTAATATTTCCATAAAGCTCCCTACTGACTGTATTATTAAACTGATACCTGAATTTATACGTGTCACGTACAACATTTTTTTCAAGACGCAACATTTTCCATCTCCTTTTTTTAATCAAATCTATCTTTACCGAGACTGAACCCGTTACTTCTCCTGTCCTGTGTGCTAACGCCAAGGATCTTGTCTACATGGCCCTTGTTATTAGATCTCTGATAACAAGGGCTATGTATGTAAACAAGATCTCTTACGTTAACAATCACGTCAGCGATCAACAACCTCTTCAGAAAGGGATTATACGTATATTCCTCTCCCCTTATATTAAAGATATACAGCACTTCACAAGAAACCAGCTACTGCACACTCCTACACCCGAACAGTAGCCTACGTTGTCAGGCATGCAGCTACAGCACTGATGATAAGTTACCTCCTTCAATCAAGCCTTTTCATTTCCTATTACACGAAACTATTCAAACCTTAACCTGCTCAGTATTACCACCACAAACAACAGTGTCAGCTGGAGCTTTTTCCACTCATTAACCAGAGAATAAGATGTCTTCTGTGGCAATAACCCTGAAAACAACAAACTACCTTTCTTTCTTTGTTTATTTATCTATCTATCCGTCTATCTATATGTCTATCTATCTATGTACATACGTGTACCGTTCCTTCCTTCTTTCTTTCTTTCTTTTTCTTTCTGTCCATCTATTTATGTCATATCTATCTATCTACTAATTAATTTATCTATCTATCTATCTATCTATCTATCTAATGACCTATTTATCTATCTATTTGTCTATCTATATGACTATCTATCTATGTACCTCTTTCTTTCATTTCATCCCTTTCTTTTTCTTTGTCTAACTATCTATCTATCTATCTATCTATCTATCTATCTGTGTCTATCTATCTACGAGTATTTGTCTTTTTGTTTCTCTAAGTCTTTTCTCTCAAGTCATGGTGGGTCGAGGTTTATGACAGCTCTCCTCCATTAAACAGCTTAGCCGAATACATCTTCCCTTGCCAGCTGTATTTCTCTATAATCTTCCTTTATAGAGTCTATTCATCTCTGCTTCGGTCTTCCTTTCCCTATCATTTCTTCTTTATGTACACGTATATATGTATGGAAGTAATGTATGTATGTATGTCATATTATAGTAAGAAGAGAAGATCAGGAACCGATCAAAAGAGCCTGAAAAAAAGAGAGAGAGAAAAAAAACAGTTAAGAGAAGATCGAGGGTAAGACAGAAAGCGAAATTGAGGGATGGAATTGCTGCAGAATTGCAAAGGACTGGAGTCACAGAAGAAGAAGCAAAGGTCGGAAACAACCGGAGGAAACTCGTACATGGCGCCAGCCCCTCACTCTAGAGAAAGGGCGATAGGAGAGGATGCTTGTATCTTTATAACTACACAAAACACCAGACACCACCGCCACCACCACCGCCAGTACCGTCGTGTTGTCGCCGTGGCAGGCATCCATAACTAAGTGACAAGCGAAGGTAGTGTAAGACTCGATCTTCTGCAAGACGGCTTCCTGATTCACTCTGGACAAGAGAGACTTAGCGCACAGGTGACCGATGACAGTGGCAGGTAAATATCCTTCCGTACGTAAACATTTCGCTGAGGTCAGTGAACCGGTCTGTAATACTGGTGAGCATCGCCCGTGGCCTTTGTTGCTGGGTATGTTACTGGTGGTGCTGCTGCTGCTATCCCTGCTCTCCCCCGCCTCCTCCTTTTACTCGTCCCTCCTGCTCCTGCTCATCTCTCTGTCTCTGTCTCTGTCTCTCTGTTGCTCTGTCTCTTCTGTCTGTTTTGTGTGTCTGTTCTCTCTGTCTGTTTGGATGTGTGTGTCTGCCTATCTGAATGTATCTTTGTCTGTTCTGTCTGTCTGTTTGGATGTATCTGCTCTGTCTGTCTGTCTGGATGTCTGTACTCTCTCTCTCTCTCTCTCTCTCTCTCTCTCTCTCTCTCTCTCTCTCTCTCTCTCTCTCTCTCACACACACACACACACACACACACACACATTTTTACCTGCACTTTAATTAACAATCTCTTTAAGTACGGGAAGAACTGTACATATTTTCGTCCGCGTCTCTCTCCTTTCCTGAACGCAGACCAGCAGCAGTAAATAGTGTTAAAACATACGCAAGAACTTGAAGAAGGGTAGGAACGCAAAAAGGTGGGGCTGTTAGTGTGTGTTAGTGAGAGAGAGAGTGAGAGCGAGTGTGTGTGTGTGTGTGTGTGTGTGTGTGTGTGTGTGTGTGTGTGTGTGTGTGTGTGTGTGTGTGTGTGTGTGTGTGTGTGTGTGTGTGTGTGTGTGTGTGTGTGTGTGTGTGTGTGTGTGTGTGTGTGTGTGTGTTGTAAATTTTTTTCTTCATTCTTTCGTTCGTTGTTGAGAGAGAGAGAGAGAGAGAGAGAGAGAGAGAGAGAGAGAGAGAGAGAGAGAGAGAGAGAGAGAGAGAGAGAGAGAGAGAGAATATGGAATAAACAAAGAAAAATGACGGGGAAGTAAAAATGAAAAATACGTAGAAGGAAGGACGAAAAACAGAGGGTTAAAATAGTGTTGAAGGGGAAGGCGAGATAGTCAAGATGTACTGTCAGTCACTGGAAGGAGGGCCTCACCTGGCTGGAGGAGGGAAGGAAGGAGAGAGGGCGAGGAGGTCGGGTAAAGGGGAGAAGGGGGAGGAGTGAGTACAGATGAGAGGGAGGGAGGTGAAGGGGCGGAGAAGAGGGTGGGAGGCAGGGCAGGATCAAGGAGGATGGCTGGGTGGGAGTGAGGGAGTGAGGGAGTGGGGAGTTGGAAGGGTGGTGTGGTTAGGGAGTTAGGGTGGGAGGAGGCGAGGGTAAGGTGCGCACCGATCACCAAGGTCACTAAGCCGCGCCACACATACAAGGTGACCGCTGCCCTTCACTAATGGAGCTCCACATGTTTATTATCATTACTGTAATACAACCAGAAGCCTTGCATCTTTCCGTCCTTGTCCATGCCGACTCCGTATGCGTAAAACATCCACAGCCAGACAGCAAACCACTAAGGCACAGGGGAAACAGCTGCCCACAACGCGTGCGTCACTAAGCGCAACACCACTCATAAAAATTATGCTGCCGAATAGAGAAACTGAACACAATACCCTCTCTCTCACAATACCGTGCATCATATTATTTCCTCTACATCGCCATTATTCTTTACTTCAACATCATACAGGCTTCCTACGAACATCATGAACATAACACTGTCACAGAACGCTGTCACTTAACACATCACCATCACTCTTCACACAGTACACGCTTCCTGGGAACATTATGATCCTGAGTATCTGTCATCGCATCACCATACTAGCTCGTCCCATCACGCCCCTTCAACACGCACTCTGGAGTAATATTGAGTTACATTTTTCCTTAAGGACAACACACCATAGATCCTTATCTCAGCTCCATCCTTACCTACACGCCCACGGCCAGCCTTTTAAAGAAAAGCATCAGGGAAGGTAGTTACGGCTGCTCCTTTCCTAGAATCTATAGCTGTGACGTGTGTGCAGAAGAACAGGCCACACCCCGTCGCCAGGCACACCAACACACTCATTCTCTGACGTGACTTAACTTTTCCTTTACTTTTTTTTTTTTTTTTTTTTTTTTCCTCTCTCGTGGCGGCCGGAACCAGACCACCAGCCCAGACTCTCCCGCTGACGGACAGGCAAGCACCAGATGACTCCACGCCGGAGTAACGTGATCCTCAGGGCCACGGCGTCACGAAACTGGACCGGCGACTCTCCCTCCCCCCTTTCCTCCGTGTGTGTGTGTGTGTGTGTGTGTGCTGGCCGAAGCAGAGCCGAGGCCAGATGTCTGCAGCAGCTGTGTTGAGAACTAAACACCATCGAAGAAGAAAGCAAACAAAAACTAGGTCGATCTGGTGTAGCGACAACGATGCCGCCGACGGAGCCCCATCGACACTGTCCGCTGCGTGACAACTCCTGGCAAGCTTCATAAACATAAATGGCTCGGGTGTTTCACAAACGACTTTTGGTCTCCATTTCTTTTCCCTTAATTTCTGCCATGTTACGTCTGTCCCACGCGTCACTTCGCCTTTATGTGCAAGGTTGCATAATTTTCCTTTCGTTTGAGTTCAGCTGTCTTTTGTCGCCCATTTCACCGTTCATTTTTTTCCTTCTGTTTGTTATCAGCAAAGGTATACATGATTTGTATTCACCTGTCTGTATGTCCGACCGTTTGTCTGTATGTCTGTCTGTCTACAAGATTTCTCAACATTTTATCACTGAATTTCAATTAACCTTTTGGGTAATGAAGGCTCTGGGTGATGGAACGATCGAGTGGATTTTGAAGCTGATCCTGAAATCATTATTTCTATTGTATTTTAGGTGTGACATAGGCGAAGGAATGTAATCTCAAGAGTGATTTGTAGATTTTATTACGTTTACCTTCGTATGGTTTTCCTCACTTCCACGTATGTATGTTCTAAAATAGTGTCGTATTTTTTGTTGTCTCTTTTCTTATCTGTTTTATTTAATATCTTTTCCTTCTCATTTTATTTATTTTTTTCTTATCATATACATACATATATATCACACTTTAATTCTTGTTTTGCCTTTTCATTTTCCTTTTTTCATACCTTTGTTTACTTCCATTTTACAGCATTTCAGTTCTCTAACTACCTCTTATTTCTTTTGTGGTTATTTCTCTCATATTACACATTCTCCCTTTCCTGTCTTTCCTTTCCGCTGTTATTTTCTTTGCTCTCCCTCTAAATACACTTTTCCCACTCCTACCTTTCCTATTTTGTTATACCCTTCACCAGCTTTCATCATCATCGCCCGTGTCTTCCTCTCATCCTCTCCCACGTGTTCCTATTCCTATTCTTCTGACCTAGCTCACATCTCGCAGCTTTCTCACCGCGCCTCTCCATCGTGTTATCCCTTCAGCCTCTGCTGGGGGAAGAAAAGGCAGAGAAGGGAGACTGAGCGGCTCCCAGACGTGGACTATTGTAAATATTTGTGAGCACAGCTTCTGCAACCACCTGCCAACACACACACACACACGCACACACACACACACACATGTGATGAATTCTGCCACGTAAAAAAATTCAGTGAAAATGGAAGAAACACTAGAAGGAAAGCAAAGTGCCTTGATTAAAATGTCCATTGAAAAGTTGATAAGAGAATGAGAATGATAATGAGAATGAGAATTAAGGCTTATAAATTTATATTCGTTAAAGAGCGCAAGATAAGAGAGTATCTAGTACAGGTAGACGTGGCACTACACTATAACGAAGGTGACAAAGACAAGATCCAAGGTTGATAATCAGGACAAGAAAGAAAAAAAAAACAGGTTCAAGCTCAAAGATTTTATATTTATAAAAAGATTTCGAAGAAAATGGTTCTTCAGTAGACTCAGTAATGAGGTTGTTAGTGCAGAGTCAATTGGAGAGTTTAAAAGAAAGTTCGGTGAATACTAGGGATGATGGATAGATACAGGGACTGCCATGTGTAGGCCTACTGATTTCTTTTTAATGTAAGAGTGGTACTGGCCTAGGACAACAATAAGTTATATATATAAAAAAAAAAGGCCCTTTAAAGTACAATAAAAAAAGGATAATCTAAAATTTGATAAATGTCTTGAAACATTTCAGATCAAAGGCAGGAGGGAATACAGAAACAGGAGGAGAGTTTGAGAGTTTGCCAGGAGAAAGAATGAAACATTGAGAATACGGGTTAGCTGTTGCAGTAGGTAGGTGGATAAAATAGAGGTGAGAGAAAGTAGAAAGCAGCTTCCCTTGTGTTCTTATGTCCACCGATAATGGTAGTGTGTTTGTGAAGGTGGACCTGACGCTGAGCCGTGAGGGAAAACTGCTATGAAGGCAGAGCCAGTGTATGGGAATGAACAGAGAAGCAGCCAACTCCCGACACATCAGCGAAACGGAGGAACAAGGCTAATATCTTATGATCTAATATTATTGAATCTCGCTCGTTACGTAGACAATTTTTTAGGTCTCGAAGTAAGCGTCCAAGTGCACGTGTATACACATATATACACACACACACACACACACACACACACACACACACACACACACACACAGACACACACACACACACACACACACACACACACACATACACACACACACACACACACACACACACATTATTTTCTATCTCTTCTTAGCGGTCAACAAGGTCACAACTGTTCGCATCTCTGTATCCGCTAGAGTAATCATGGCTGACGGAAATATACAACTCCATGAACTGTCTCCGTCTTGTCGGGAATTCAGGCTCATTGTTTTAAATACTCGGGGTTCTCATAAGGACTATTTCAAAAGGCCACACGCATGACTCATCGTATTCCCGTGCTTTATTTTATTTTATTTTATTTATCTGTTGACAATGTAAGTATAATTATGAAAACATTCTTGAAATCTCCAACAACTTCCCTTCTAATACAAACTGCCAAAAGTAGCTGAGATAAGAGGTCGACAAATTCGAGAATGCAGTCCTCCTGAGGTTTAAAACCGACGCCGCTAATCATTACACCATGTGCAGTTGTTCAGTGCAATGCTATCAACTGCCTTATTTGTGACCATCGGCGACCATAGCCAGCAACACCCACTCCTGTCACCGCGCGCACTAACACAACCAGCTCCTGTATTCAGAAACGCTTTGCTCTTACCATGACCATTTTCAAAGGCCACAGAGATGATTAGACAGCTTCTCCAGAGTGATTCTACTGCTCATAATGTAAAAATTTTGTTAATCTATCACTATAACCATAAAAAAAATATCCTTAAAAACTGTTATGACTTTAACTCGAGCCTTTTGAAAATAGTAAAGGTGCGGCGCAGAAGTGTTTGAGAATATGGTCCAAGTTCAGGAAGGGCGCACCGATACGCCACCCCCTACGCATGTGGGGTTGAATTTGACTGACCATAAGCACAGGTCAGGTGGGTTGTTGAATAGCCTGCACTTAAGTCCTTTCCATTCCCTGCTGGTGGCACCGATGTCTGTGTTGTTACAATACAGAATGGCATATGAAAATTCATCGCCTCCGTGTTAGCGGCCGTTAACAAATAAATAGATAAATAAGATCAAATAACGAGATGAAAGTGTAGACAATAGTGATGAAATGATCAACGTAACGGCGGAATTTTATACGAAATAAAGAAAGCTAAGTCATTAGTATAATCAGAGACACAAGCTATTTTATTTATATTATTTTTTCTAAAACAAACTCGCAAAGATTTAAACGAAATGCTTGAAGGCTTGCTTTGTATTGAAAGCTTCGAAAAACGTCACCGTGATGCTGGTTCACAACAAATCATATATTAAAGACTGGAAAACTCCTGGAAATCAAGTTCAGTACGGACCTCAGCACTCCGCCACCAACAGTGGTACAGATTGCCGGCCCATCCAGTACGAGGGTCTCACTCCTCAGTTCCGCCATCAAGAAAGGGAAAACGTGGCCACGATCCCGAGGACAGAGATGGATATCGATAGGACAACTGGAGGACTTACGAGCGTGACTTGGTTAGCGAGCAGTCGGCGATAAACAGATTTGTCCTTCGCTTGATGCTGGAAAAGCCAAAGAACGGGAAGGACTGCCAGAACTGCCCGACCCAGAGAGAGAGAGAGAGAGAGAGAGAGAGAGAGAGAGAGAGAGAGAGAGAGAGAGAGAGAGAGAGAGAGAGAGAGGGTGGGGTGGAAAAGACAATAATATCCTCTTCTCGATGAAGACATCATTAAGAGCGAAAGGAACAAGAAAGTGTTGCGCTGCAGCGGTGTCATTTCAGCATAAGTCGAGTATCCTCTCTCCAGTCCTCTATTTTGTTTTGTCACAAAACATTCAAGAAGGAATGTACTGAAATATGTGACACGAGATTGGGCAGAACTATACTACGCGCCACTACAAAACTTAGATTAGATAAAATATTTTTATTACCGTAAGGCATAACAACTTTTTAGGCAAGACTGTACGACAGGAAACACGAGCATATCTAAAGATAAGAATCATTATTCTGTACGTACAATTCACGTGCATACGAATAACTCGAAATAATTTTATTCTTATAGTTTCCCCAATAGCGTCCTATATTTGTATAACATCCTGCATGTATACTAACTAATTTGTGCTGAGGTGTTGCATCACCAACGGGGCTGTGTTCCACGTCCATGAAGTCGTGATTGAGACTACCTCGGTTGCGTTCCTGCACGTAATACATGTATCACGGGTGACCTCCACTTCCTCTTACACCCTGCCCGGCTCC
Organism: Scylla paramamosain; assembly: GCF_035594125.1. NCBI lineage: Eukaryota > Metazoa > Arthropoda > Malacostraca > Decapoda > Portunidae > Scylla > Scylla paramamosain. Next base: position 8,858,568 of record NC_087192.1, read on the forward strand.
GCTCTTCTGATTCATCGTGTGATTTTTTTTTTTTTTTCCGGGCTGGGAAGCCTGGAAACCTGCGGTGCTGTGAAATCTTGTATGACAAGTATTATAGTTTTCTTCTGAAAGTTTTTGCATCTGCCAACCAGGCATTAAAATGAAAATTTGTAAAACTGTAAAAGTCTGTCGACAATATCTTGTCGCGAAGCCAGGCAGCTTAAAGGGAGGCGTTGGTGGAGTTTTCTTGCCTCAGTTCTTTGCTTCCATCAGGATATACAGTACACTTGCGTACACAGCAAACCTTCATCAATTGAGCAAAGTCGAGGCGCTCGGCCAGATGGCAGGGATTCGGCAGATGGGTGAGGAAGCGAATTATTACAGACAGGCGTTTGAAAAAAGTGAAAGCAGGAGAAATTAAACAATGACCTGTGTCCTGTGTCGCTCTGGCTCCATTCTGGCTCGCCTCCGCCTCATGCTTGTCTCCAGCATCTCTCTCGAATACTCAAGCCTATAATCCATTATGGTTATACAGAAAAGAGCTCATTCCTCCTGCAGGTGAAGCTTGCTCCTCCAGGCACCAGCACACTCACACATCGAGCGCTGCGTGTGTGGCGTGCACTGAAGAATGAAACCCACATGCGTACAAAACTTTCCAGCACATACGGGCCTACATCTGCTCGTGAATGTTCAGCTATACTCGTCATACCGGTGCACACACATACCACATACCGGTACTTAAAGCATACACACACACACACACACACACACACACACACTGTACCTAATTCATGATGAGGCATAAAGGGCTTACCATGTCATGCTGAAGTACTGTTACGACTGTCAAGAGCAGTGGGTAGTGTGTATACTGTATACTATTCAGATCTTGGGAGCTTGAACACCCGCTCTACATGAAAGGGTCTGAAAGGTTCCAACGCATTTAAGTAGCAAGGGGGTTGGATTACCAATTATGAGTCCTGTCTCGTTTTGTGACGGCTGCCAAGGCCCGACGCATGTCCAAAGCGGGAGTACCTGTCCCACACCACCTGCCTCTGACTCACTCCTCACACACGTCCACGACTATCCGCGAGCGGCATCACTCGTCTGGATCCCTGAGTCCTAACACGCGACTAACAACATTGAGGAAAAATATGTTTAATTTCTAGTGAGCGTGGATATGTTCCCGAGGGACAGCAGCACGCTTCCAAAAACAACTTATGGAAATCATGACCTTTGTGTCACTAATAGAAAGCAGTCACGGCAGCATGAGAGGAGAATTTGTGATCCGATAATGAGACATTTCGGTCAGAGACCTCCTCAGTGGGTGAGAGGGTGAGACAGCCAGCAAGTGTGTGACGTTATGATGCTGGCCGAGGAAGGTGAATCATCACAGACATGAATAACGCAAAGAGGGCCCCCCTCCCCGGACCTCAAATACGGCATGAGGGGCTGGC
>NC_087192.1:8865000-8872500 GCF_035594125.1 Scylla paramamosain
ATTGAAAACCTCAACAACTCCTGGCGAGGGTTGTTGAGAGCTGCTGAAGTAAAGTATCGAGGCGCAACACGTCTCCTTTCTGGTTTTCACTCTTTCATCTCCAGTAGCATGAATCAAACTCTGGTAGTTATCAGTAACAATATGTAGGCTACATTATAAGATATGTTTGAACTATCCTTCCATTTGCCTGTTCGTCTCCGTGTTTATTTTTTTAATCAAACAAAATTTATTTCATTATTATCATTATTATTATTATTATTATTATTATTATTTTACGTTTTCAAGAGCCAGTTCAAAGATAAAAAAAAATAAATAAATGACAGGAACATTTTTGGTTTCATCATATTCTCGAAAAATATAAACATCCAATGCTGGTTGCGCTGAAACTAGTCTACAGGAAAGTTAACGGAACTGTGGGTTGCTTCCACTTAGTTTTCTTTACAAACATTACACGGCTCACTCAACACCAAACACTTCATCATCTCCCCTCACCATGAGTGCCATCTTTTGCATCTCTGCTATAATGATGATGATGATGATGATACTACTACTACTACTACTACTACTACTACTACTGCTACTACTACTCCTACAACAACAACAACAACAACAATAACAACTATTACTACTACTACTACTACTACTACTACTACTACTACTCCTACAACAATAACAACAACAATAACAACTATTACTACTACTACTACTACTACTACTACTACTACTACTACTACTACTACTACTATTCTACTACTATTAAGAGAACAATATTTCCAAGATTGTAACTATAAGCTGTGTTGTGTCGTTTGTTGTAATTCCATTGTTGTTTATCTTGTCGTTCCTGAATATTTGCATCAGCAGTTACTCTGCAGCGATTGCGGATGTCTTGCATGGCTCGTGTCACTTTCACCACAATCTTTATCAAACTCACATGGTGTTGACTGTCTCTGTCTTTCATACTTGACGTCCACAGGGAAGTTGGATTCACGGTTATAAAGAAGGAAAAATAGAGAATAACTAGTTGATCTATGAACAGCTGTTCTGTGAGCAAGTAGCACCACATTAAGACAAGAAATCCATTTATTGTCAATTTCAAGTATTTTCAATAAGTTGTCCTTTACTGTTCTATTCTGTCCTTTCATAAAACCATTTGCTTGAGGATGGTAAGGACTAGTCACCTTTTGCTTCACCACAGTAAGCTCATACAAAGTTTCTGAAACCTGGTTAACAGATTACCAACCCTGATAATTTATTTGTATATCAAAGCATGAATGCCTTGTTATAAGTTGAAAGAGAAATTCAGTAAGACTTAAAGCATTCCTGTTTCAGTTGTTTAGCTTCGAATCAATCCATTTTGAAAATAACCAATAGCAACAACATTATATTTGTTGTCATCGTTTTCTGGGAGTGTGCATATGTATCTATACCATTCTGTTTCATGACCGTATTAGGATCAAGAACCAAGTGCAACTCTGGTACTTCCATTGATGGTTTTGGGTTTACTTTTTAACAGTGAGCACATGACTTGACATAAGCAGACACATCAGTTTCAACAGAGCTCCAAGAAAAACCCTTTCACATTAAGGTAATTATAGCTGCGATTCTGTGATGCGCATGCATACTTCGAGATTCCTTGCCTTCCCCAGACCCTTCATGAACTTCTTGAATCACACATTTCACTTGCGCTTTGTTCCACTAAACCTGCACCTTCAGTTAATGACCATTTTTTTGCTTTCTATTTTAGCATAACTTGTTATCGACAATGCAAAATGGTTTACAAGCACGAAGAAAATTAGTTCTTTTTAATCCTTTATCACTGAGAGAGAGAGAGAGAGAGAGAGAGAGAGAGAGAGAGAGAGAGAGAGAGAGAGAGAGAGAGAGAGAGAGAGAGAGAGAGAGAGAGAGAGAGAGCATGGTAGGGCACGTTCCACCCACGCATCTCGATATATATATATATATATATATATATATATATATATATATATATATATATATATATATATATATATATATATATATATATATATATATATATATATTTTTTTTTTTAATTTGCTCCAAACCTATTGCTGATATGAGATGCATCGTGAAATAAGGGACCCAAGCGTCTTTGTGTGAGGAATGCCGCCTTGCCTTTATAGTACCACAGGCTGTGACAGTTATTATATACGATTATCAGCTTGACTGTTACATTGTGTGTCGTCAAAGATTCATAAGCTACAGATCTGACTCTTAGGTGTTGATTTCGATTTCGAATTCATTGCAAGTTTGGAATATCTGATTTGTACATAATAATTTAGTATTTATTTAATTTTTCATTTACTATTTAATCCATTACATATCTCAATAATTTTAGAATATCATACTAAGCGTACGAGTAATGAGACAATGTTATTCAATGAAGGATTCCTTGTTTTAGTGAATGATTCAATCCGTTACTGTTCTCAATAATTATCAGTGTCATACTACGTACGTGTAGCTACACCTAGGGTGGAGTGAGAGGAGCACACTCAGAGATGTCCTACTCGACTGACCTCTAGTATTGAACAAGGGCAAGCTCGGAGTTTGTAGAAGCTCTTCAGCGTTTCATGAGACTTGTTTCGATATGGTACTGTCGTACTGAAAATAAACAGTAGCAGGGGATTCATTTTCAAAATATCAGAATCGAAACGAAACGTTATCAAATTCGAAATGAAGTCAAGACTGGATAATACATATTATTCAGAGGGAGTGTATAATACATGTATAGTATACACTGGGGGAGTGTTAATTTTATATATGATAATGACAAGGGAGTGCAAATTACACGTATTAAAACGACTGGGGAGTCAAAATTCAGGGGAGTGCATATTAGACGTGACACACGGTGCGACCAGCGCCATCCATGCTGGCAGGGAAGATGTTACGCCTCGTCTTTTTGCTCGGCTTCTCCACTTGGCATTCACGCACTTTATTAAGACGATTTACTGGTGTCTATCGGACATTAATTTGCAACATACCACAGTTTTAACCATTTTTCCTCGCTAGTGCAACCTTGTATATTTGGAACTTGGGGCCATGTATCTTCTTAATTCTCAGAATACAAACAACTTGATCTTTTTAAATCTTCTATCATGTGGTGCATCTTTTCATAGATTGCCTTGATTGAACTAGCCTTCAACTTTGCTATCCTCCACGACATAGAACAGTTGGTGCAACACCCTACTCGTATTCCTGTCCTGGAGATATGCCCAACATTCTTGACCTTTTCCTAACCTTTAATCCTGCTTATGCTGTTACCCTCTCTTCTCCGTTGGGCTCCTTCTATCACAATCTCATATCCGTATCTTGACCTATCGCTCCAGTCCCTCCTCAGGATTCCCCTAAACGGAGGTTTTGGCGTTTTGCCTCTGCTAGTTGGTGGACCTGAGGAGGTATTTTGATGATTTTCCTTGCAATGACTACTGTTTCCGTGACAGAGACTCGTCTTTGTGTGCTGAGCGCATAACATTGGTAACAGTGTCTGGCATGGAGGCGTACATTCCCCACTATTTTTCTCGACCTAAACCTTCCTAACCTTGGTTTAACACAGCCTGTTCTCCTGCTATACGTGAGAGAGGTGGCCCACAAAGGGTACTTAATCCTTCCATCACCAGAATCTCATGCGCTTTATATTTCTGCCCGGAACCATGCCAAATCTGTTCTCCAACTAGCCAAAAACTCCTTCATTAATAGAAAGTGTCAAAATCTTTGAAGATCTAACTCCCCTCGTGACTTCTGGCATCTAGCCAAAGATGTCTCCAATAACTTTGCTTCTTCTTCTTTCCCTCCTTTATTTCAACCAGATGGCACTACTACTATCACATCTATCTCTAAAGCTGAACTTTTCGTTCAAACCTTTGCTAAAAAATTTACCTTAGATGATTCAGGGCTTGTTTCTCCCTCTCCTCCACACTTTGACTACATGCAACCTATTGAAATTCTTCGCAATGATGTTTTCCATGCCCTCGCTGGCCTAAACCCTCGGAAGGCTAATGGACCTGATGAGGTCCCCCCTATTGTTCTCCGGAACTGTGCCTCCGTGCTTGCACCTTGCCTAGTCAAACTCTTTCAACTCTGTCTGTCAACATCTACCTTTACTTCTTGCTGGAAGTTTGCCTACATTCAACCTGTTCCTAAAAAGGATGACCGTTCTAATCCCTCAAACTACCGTCCTTTCTGTCGCGTCTCTGTCACGGAATCTGCACCAAAGGAGTTGAAATCTCGCTATGAGACTCTTGCCATAGATGGATGCCTAAGAGCTTATCTTATACATTGTGATCAGCAGCCGAATAGTTATGACTGTGACTGTATGCATTTACAAATGCTATCGAATTTTTAGCTGATGATGGTAATCCGATATCTCAGTATGAAAATAGCAAGGTGAGGTAGCATCTCATAGAATGCTTTGAAAAGGGAGTGTTGTTGCCTTTGCCTAAATCACTAAAACGTAGACGAGGAAAGCAGCCTACCACGAGGCAAACGTAGCAAATGAGAGTAAACTTTTTTGTTCTGTGGCTTAGAACTATTTTATTGCATGTTTTATATTTTGTTTGCTGTTGTATTCTGTTGGTTAAAATGACTTTATTGCATATTGTATTTTTCATCTTACGTTTATACGTGTAAATATTTTTATTAATAAAACTATTATGTACACTGACGTTTGCTATCTCTTAATAAAAATGAAATTAAAAAAGATAAAGCTTAACTCTTTATACGCCTTCGGTCATAATGATGTGACAAAATATATATATTTCACAAAGGGAGTGCTTGTTTTATGCATGGTATTGAGTGTTGTATGGTATTGAGTGCGAACAATTCAAGGGGAGTGCAGATTAAATGTATAATAATAACTGGTGGAGTGCAAATTATGCGTATAATAATGAGTGGGCAGTGCAATGTCTGGGGCAGTGCATATTAAATCCCATACCGGTATTCTGATTTATACAACACGCACAATGATGACGTTAAAAGAAAGATCAGTGCAGGAAAGGCAATATCAGCGTTGTTCGCACATATGGCCATACATCTCCATGTTAAACTGACGTCATCTTCAGAAACTAATAAAAGCTGTTATGTTTTTTTTTTTTTTATCATATATATATATATATATATATATATATATATATATATATATATATATATATATATATATATATATATATATATATATATATATATATATATATATATATATATTACTTTTTTGTTCTTTAATTTCGTCTTTTTATTCTATTCTAACTTTTGAAGATGACCCCACTCTGCATCGAAACGCGTGGCCCTGTGAGCCGACGATGCTCGCGCCACGCTGGCATTGCTCCTGCTACAGCTACGGCTCCCCTGCAGGCTGCTGCCACCCTCTCGAGAGATAGCTGGCACCATTCTCGCAAATAATTTGCCATACAAAGTATTCTTGTGGCATCAGTGGAGTTTGATTCATTCCACACGCATGTGAAGCCACTCAAACCCTGGCCATTTATTTATTAATTTATTTTTAAGGAATATTTCAGGAGGTGCTTACCACAGGGGATATCATATGTTTTTTAAGATCTAAATTTCCTTCCTTGTTCATATTAGAAAATATATATTTGTCACAAAATACGGGAAACGGTTCCCAAAACAAGCAAATTTATCAAACCGTTAACATTATACGAACACAGTACATCCACAGGCCAGATTTAGACTCTACGTTAAAGTACGACAAAAGAGAAAAAGAAAAAAAAAAAGTCTCTTTGGTGCGCACATTTAGCTTGAAGTGTAGTTGTCCTAACTACTCGGGTCACTGATGGCATGTAGGAGCAGGAGCGTGAAGAAATAATCGTCGTGCCTTTCTATGTCCTGTAAGCCTGATTTGGACCCTCTCTTTACCTATTTCTTTTCATATCTTTTCTGTCGTATAAACTGTTTTACTGAGGCTAAAATATTAAACTCGTACGCACAATATCTTTGCTAATTTTATAACTGCCGCACAAGACTGGTAGTACAAGAGGCCCAGATTTAGAAACGCTTCGCTCTCTCACCACGACTATTTTCAAAGGCTACAGAAATTATTACCTGGATTATCAAGAGTGTTTATCCTGTTAATAATGTAGAAATCTTGTTAATCTATACCGTAAAAACACCTTTGAAAATCCGTACAACTTCAACTAGAGCCTTTTGAATGTAGTGGAGTGAATGTCGGAAGAATTGTTTCAGAATGGACCAGAAGCGGTTGGGTCAGGATAGCTGCGACGCAATGAGTCTTATCTCATAGTCGGGGCTATTTTTTTTCTATCCCTTTTTTTTTTTTTTATTTGAAAACAAAACATTAAATTTTCATCAATGAAACTCAATTACATAACTAGTGATGGGTTGTGACAATAGCAACAGTAATTCATTTAACCACAGGAATAATTTCTATAGTCACTTAGAAAAAGGAAAAAAAAAAAAAATTGGTGACTATCAAATACAGATATGAGTGTTACTTTTCTCCTTCATCCAGCTGTGCCAAACATTTTCTTCAAGATAAGGTTTAAGTAGGTTTGAAATAATGTAAACTACTGATATGAATATTTACAAGTACATTAAGATTTCCTGAGTAAAATAGGGCAGCACTACTGTCGAACATGAGGTATTTGTTATGAAGACTAGGCATGGTAAGAGTGTTTCGTAGCCAAGAAAGACTGTGATTTAAGAAAGGAAGAATCATTGTTGAAGAAGGGACATCTTTCTTCACGGTTTGGCGGGCCAGGAAGAGAAAGGCATCGACGCAGTTCGTGGTCGAGATGAGGAAGTGAACAGAGGAGGAATGGGCGTGGCAGGTAAGGAGTGCGGGTTACAGCCCATGTATGTCAGCCTCACGGACACCGGGTGGGACGCATGGATCATCGCCCCGCTAGGTAAGTATTTCCTTTTGGCAGTGACCTTTGTGCAGTAATAAATATGATATACAAGCTGCAGACATCGTTCTCAAAGTAATGGATGAAGTCTGCCTGCTGTTGGCAACCTTGCTTCTCATGTTATTACATTGGCAGGTTTTAAGGCTGGTGAATATCGCAGCGAGAGTTGGGTGGCCTTAGGAGACGTGGATCATGCCACCAATTACACCCTGATGCTGAGTCTGCTGCAACGACTGCCGGGTAACAACGTGCACATGTGTTGTGTCTCCCTTGAGCTTCAGTCACTCGCCCCACCATGAAAGAGAAGACAATGCTGTCTTTAAACGCCTCAAGGGTCTGGAGATCAAGAATTTTGTTGAAGCTGACGAGATTACAACTGGATACCACATCTTAATAAAAGTCTACCACATCAAACAGTGAGAAGCACAACATTTCGTTATGTCTAGCGTGGTGTTCCTCTCCCAGAACACCTCTCTCCTCGTGAACAGCAACGAGGCAGGGGTGGGAGAGTAGATGGACACACAAGGGGGCGGGGGGTGGGGAGACGGAGGTTCACCCGCCGTAGTTCCCACGCACGCCACTTCTCCTTGACAGAAGCAAGGTG
>NC_087192.1:8877500-8902500 GCF_035594125.1 Scylla paramamosain
ACTACTACTACTACTATTCCTGCTGCTACTACTACTACTACTACTACTACTATTACTACTGCTACTACACACATCATCTTAGAAAGCGTTACAAGGCCAAAAGATGGAGGGAGAGGAGAATGGAGGGATGTAGGGACACGGAGAGGGAGACAGCGAAGCCAGAGTGGAAGGAGGGAGGGAAGGCGGTCCCACGGGGCAGCGATCAGTTACATGAGGGGTCGTTTCACATGTAGTATCAACAAACACACCCAGCCGCCGCACAAACCAAGCGTCTAACAAGGCCCGTATTCTGAAGCGTTCTGCTCCCTCACCACAACTATTTTCAAAGGCCAAAGAGATGATCAGCCGGGTTCTCAAGAGTGCTACTCTTGTTAATAATGTAGAAATCTTGTAATCCTGTCACTGAAACAACAACAAAAAATCCTTAAAAACCCGTATAATTTCAACTAGAAGCTTTTGAATGCAGTGGATGTGCGGCCATAAGTGTCTCAGAATAGTGTGTTATTAGTGCACCGAGACAGCTGAGAAGGCCGCCCGTGGATCATTAACATAACGCGGTTCTAAGGAAGCACCATTTATACCTTTTATTTATTTACATTATTTTCAGTGGTTCGGTGATCGTTGTGTGCGTTGTGAAGGAGGGTAAAGGGGAGAGGATATCAAGAACCGACAGTACTTATTTATGTCTGTGTCTTTTTTTTTTTTTTTTTCTTAATAGAAAGTGTTAAAATCTTTCCAGAACTAACTCCTCTCGTGACTTCTGGCATCTAGCCAAAAACATCTCCAATAGCTTTGCTTCTTCTTCTTTCCCTCCTATATTTCAACCAGATGGCACCACTGCTATCACATCTATCTCTGAAGCTGAACTCTTCGCTCAAACCTTTGCTAAAAACACTACATTGGATGATTTAAGGTTTGTTTCTCCCTCTCCTCCACCCTCTGACTACTTCATGCTACCTATTAAAATTCTTCGTAATAATGTTTTCCATGCCCTTGCTGGCCTAAACCCTCGGAAGGCTTATGGACCTGATGGGGTCCCTCCTATTGTTCTCCGAAACTGCGCCTCCGTGCTTGCACCTTGCCTAATCAAACTCTTTCAACTGTCTGTCAACATCTACCTTTCCTTCTTGCTGGAAGTTTGCTTACATTTAGCCTGTTCCTAAAAAGGGTGACCGTTCTAATCCCTCAAACTACCGTCCTATTGCTTTAATTTCTTACCTATCTAAAGTTTTTGAATCTATCCTCAACAGGAAGATTCTTAAACATCTATCACTTCACAGCCTTCTATCTGATCACCAGTATGGGTTCCGTCAAGGCCGCCCTACTGGTGATCTTCTGGTTTTCCTTACTGAGTCTTGGTCATCCTCTTTTAGGTTTTGGTGAAACTTTTGCTGTTGCCTTAGACACATCAAAGACTTTTGATAGAATCTGGCACAAAGTTTTAATTTCCAAACTACCCTCCTACGGCTTCTATCCTTCTCTTTGTAACTTCATCTCAAGTTTCCTTTCTGACCGTTCTATTGCTGCTGTGGTAGACGGTCACTGTTCTTCTCCTAAATCTATTAACAGTGGTGTTCCTTAGGGTTCTGTCCTGTCAACCAAACACTCTCTTCCTATTATTCATCAATGATCTTCTAAACCAAACTTCTTGTCCTATCCACCTCTACGCTGATGACACCACTCTGCACTTTTTCATGTCTTTTCACAGACGTCCAACACTTCAGGAAGCAAATAGTTCACGCAGGGGAGCCACAGAACGCCTGACTTCTGATCTTTCTAAAATTTCTGACTGGGGGAGAGCAAACTTGGTATTGTTTAATTCCTGAAAACCTCAATTCCTCTATCTATCAACTCAACACAACCTTCCAGACTACTATCCCCTCTTCTTCAATGACACTCAACTGTCCCCCTCTTCTACACTGAACATCCTCGGTCTGTCCTTTTCTCATAATCTGAACTGGAAACTTCACATCTCATCTCTAGCTAAAAAAAACAGTTTCTGTGAAGTTAGGTATTCTGAGACGTCTCCGCCAGTTTTCGTCACCCCCCCAGCTGCTAACTCTATACAAGGGTTTTATCCGTCCATGTATGGAGTATGCTTCACAAGTGTGGGGGTTCCACCACTCATACCGCTCTGTTAGACAGGGTGGAATCAAAAGTTCTTCGTCTCATGAACACCTCTCCTCTAACTGACTGTCTTCAGCTTCTTTCTCATCGCCGCAATGTTGCATCTCTAGCTATCTTTTACCGCTATTTTCATGCTAACTGCTCTTCTGATCTTGCCTCCCCTCCTCCCGCGGCCTCGCTGCACAATACTTTCTTCTTTCTCTCACCCCTATTCTGTCCACCTTCTCTGGTAAACTTTCTCTGGTAAACTCTCTGCCTGCTTCTGTATCACCACCTTCCTATGACTTGAATTCCTTCAAGAAGGAGGTTTCAAGACACTTATCCTTCAATTTTTGACTACCGCTTTGGACCCTTTACGGGGACCTGCATCTCAGTGGGCTTTTTTTATTATTATTATTTTTTATTTTTTGCCCTTGACCGGTGTCCCTCTTACATAAAAAAAAAAAAAAAAGAGATGCTGCTGGGAACACAAGAGCGGTGGGAAACCCCAAAAGCTGCACACAATGAGGTCCTCAGACCAGCCATGGTTTGGGCCTCAGTACCGCGCACCTCTGACAGCAAGTACCGGCAGTGGTGTATCTGTAAGCACAACCCCACGCGGCAAAACAAAGACCGCCACAAAGATGCAGCCTTCCACATGGAGGCAACCCGTACCTGGACCAGGGAACAGTGGATGGAAAGCAAAAAAAAAGGAAGCTGAGAGGCGGTCACATCGGCTCAAAACACTGGCAGGACCTTGTGAAAGACACACTAGAAGACATCGTCTCCAACACACCCCCCACCTTTCCTCAAAGAATCCGTGGAGCTATATATATATATATATATATATATATATATATATATATATATATATATATATATATATATATATATATATATATATATATATATATATATATATATATATATATACTTCATAGGCCACGTGTAAGCCTGATCGCTTCTTGAAGCTTCCCTTATTTCTTATGTTCTTATAAAAAATAAAGATAAGGTGGACTTACTGGCCCAACACTTTCCTCGCAAGATGACTGTCCCTCATCCCACCAAGCTTCCTCCCTCCCTCCCTGTGGTCGCGGGGGACAGGCTGACCGCAATCACCACAACTGAGGGAGAGGTGCGAGCTGCCCTCTCAACCTTCAAGGGCTGTGGGTCCAGACGGAATAAGTCCCCGCCTACTTCTCATGTACTCAGGAGTGCTGGCACAACCTTTCTCCAGGTTATTCGAAGCGCTAAGAAAGGTGGCCGAGAATCTGGAAGACCAGCCATGTGGTGCCTGTACACAAGAAGGACAGCAGGTCGGAGGCAAGGAACTACCGTCCCATCTCCCTGCTCTCAGTGGTGGGGAAGGTGCTAGGAGGCATCGTAGCGAGGCGCCTCACGTCCCACCTCGACGGCCAACATCTCAGTGCCAGGCATTTCAGGAATATTCGCTCGGCAGCAGATCTCACCCTTCTGATGTCAAACGAACGGAGTGACACCTTGGACCAGGGGAGGTCCACGGCTGTCCTGGCGCTAGATATCGCTAGTGCCTTTGACCGTGTGTGGCAAGCTGGCCTGGTGGAACAACTACACGCGGCTGGAGTGGGAGGCGCCCTACTGGAGCTGCTATGTGACTACCTACACGAGCGGGAGATGCCGGTAGTCTACAACGGGTAGCAGTCTTCCCCACTGAAAACAGGAGCAGGTGTTCCACAGGGCAGCGTGCTGGATCCGTTATTCTGGAACGTGTATGGCAACGACATGCTTAACCTCGTTCCGAGCGCGTTCCGAGAGCGTTCCATATGCCGATGACGTCACCTTGTCGCTGCCCTTCTCGCTAGGGGAAGAACAAGAAGTGACGGCCCGCCTGAACACCACACTACGCCGCCTGAAGGACTGGGGACGCAGATGGCAAGTCACTTTTGCCCCCCAAAAAACAGAGCTGCTCGTGGTGTCTAGGTCGGCGTATGACATCCGCTCCACCCTCAGTGGGACGCAACTGACGCCTCAGCAGGAGCTGCAGATCCTGGGAGTCACGTTTGACAGCAAGCTGACTTACTAGGCACACATAACTCAGCTCGCCAGGTCAGCAGCAGGGAAGCTGGCCTGCCTCAGAAGGATGACCGGACTCCTGGACAGCAGGGGACGGGAACTGCTGCACAAAGCCGAGATCCGCTCCTCTCTCGAGTTCTCCTGCCTCGCCTGGGGCGGAGCGGCGCCCTCCTACCTCATTGTCCTGGACAAGATTCAGCGGAGGGAAGAAAGGCTGATAGAGGACGGCCTTCCCGAGCAGCAAGTCGGCCTCTACAGCCTGCACAGCCTACAGCACCGCAGGGACGTGGCGGGCCTAACTTATAAAGTGCAGGAGCAACGGACACCCGATCTGCTGGAACTCCGCTTGCCACCACGCCGCACTGAGGTGTAAACTAGAGCCGTCTCCAAGTCACCCTCGGCCCTGGCTACTCCACAGTCTCACTCCACTCACCATCAAGTTCAAGCAAAAGTATGTGCAATGGTGGAATAAATTTCTGGCCTCGGATGACTTTAGTATTGCAGCGTGCGGAGGCCTAAAATTCTGTGTTAATGAACCAGTGGCTTAGTGAAATGGTTGACAGTGACACAAGCGTAGATGATAGAAGTTCGGCCAATGAGTGACAGTGACACGTTAATAGAGTATTGCAGAGGTCAGGCCTCGTGTGCGACAGTGACGCTTTGTTGCTTGGTAGAGGCTCGGCCTCGAGAGTGACAGTGACATTTGTACAGCAAATATAAGATCTTAACTTACAGTTGAGAGAGAGAGAGAGAGAGAGAGAGAGAGAGAGAGAGAGAGAGAGAGAGAGAGAGAGAGAGAGAGAGAGAGAGAGAGAGAGAGAGAGAGAGAGAGAGAGAGAGAGAGAGAGAGAGAGAGAGAGAGAGAGAGAGGGGGGGGGCGTAACTCCCTGTTGATTGCCCTCGACATAGCTGGGGCCTTCGACTGTGTGTGACATCGAGGCCTGATAGCGAAGCTCGAGCAGCAAGGCGTCGCTGGGGAGCTACTCCACCTTTTCTCCAGCTACCTCACGGGCAGGAGTCTCCGGGTGGTGGTGCACGGACATACCTCAGCCAGCAACACAGTACAGGCCTCTGTTCCACAAGGGTCAGTCCTGGGACCCACGCTGTGGAACATCTACCTGAATGACATCATGCAGGGTACCCCCGCAGCTTGTGCCTACGCTGACGACTGTACTCTCTCGATCCTATTCAAGGGATGAAGTACAGGACGTGATAACCTCCGTCAATAGATAGCTGGAGGACGTGATGGCCTGGGGAGAGAGGTGGCAAGTCAAGTTTGCCTCCGACAAAACCCAGGCCATGGTAATATCACGTGTTGGGGAGGACGCGGACCAGCTGTGTGGAAGGTTGAGCCTCGGGGAAGACGTCATTCCTCTACAGGACAGCACTGACATCCTCGGCGTGAAAATTGACTCTCGGCTGCGCTTTGACAAGCACCTCGAGAAGGTGGCCCGAAATGCCTCCTTGAAGATGACACTGCTGCGCCGAGTGAAACACCTCCGATCCCCTGATGACCTGTTGACCCTGTACAAGGCCCAAGTCAGACCTGTCATGGTGTACGCCCCTCTAACTTGAATGTCAAGCGCCCGCTGTCACCTCAGCCTGCTGGATAAGGTACAAAGGCGGGCAGAACGCCTTATCCACGGAGGGGACCAGCAGAGACCATTCCAGCAACCATGGCAACAGCGGTAGCAGCGGACACAACAGACTGGCGCAGCAGCTCCAGCGTTGGACTGCTTGGAGCACTGCAGGAGTCGCCGCCGCCCTGACGGTGCTACACAAAGCACAGGTCCAGCACGTGCCGCACCTAGCGGACCTGAGTGCCACCTGCAGGAGGTCTGAGCGATGCAAAAGGACGGTGCTGAGCAATGACTCCCTCTTGGAGGTCCCAAGGTCCTACTCCACCACCCACCAGCGCGTTTTTACTGCTACAACAGTCAGGCTGTGGAATCCCTTCACCACTGCTGTGGACATCAGGCAAATATCCACCCAGCAGGCAAAGGTTGCCGTCCACAGATGTCTACAGCAGCAGCCACCTTGACATTGAAGTTTATAGTGTACAGTGTGCAGTGTATAACCAGTAGTTTGTGTAAATATGTGGACAGTAGCTTTAAGATAGTTTGTTACACGATAGTGTAAACTTTAGTTACTGACATGTCCTCCCTAATTATATCACTGTATTTACTGCAAATGTTTGAGAGAGAGAGAGAGAGAGAGAGAGAGAGAGAGAGAGAGAGAGAGAGAGAGAGAGAGAGAGAGAGAGAGAGAGAGAGAGAGAGAGAGAGAGAGAGAGAGAGAGAGAGAGAGAGAGAGAGAGAGAGAGAGAGAGAGAGAGAGAGAGAGAGAGAGAGAGAGAGAGAGAGAGAGAGAGAGAGAGAGAGAGAGAGAGAGAGAGAGAGAGAGAGAGAGAGAGAGAGAGAGAGAGAGAGAGAGAGAGAGAGAGAGAGAGAGAGAGAGAGAGAGAGAGAGAGAGAGAGAGAGAGAGAGAGAGAGAGAGAGAGAGAGACGACCACCTCCCCCTTCAAACGTGGAACAACTAGGATGTCCCCGCCACCAACTGACGGTCCTCTCCGCCATTGTCCGCGGTCTCCGAACGAACATCGAGGACCTGACCCACAACGTTGTATTACTGCACAGTACAGACGTAGTTGTGGTGATGGAGACATGGCTCAACAGCATTGTGGAGCCCCGACGTTTGGCAGAATACGGGGCTGCACCCACTGGGCCTGATAAGAGAGAGAGCAAGTGGAGGTGTGGCTGTCTGCCTTTGTGAAGGACTGTAGGTCCAGTACTTCGACGTGGACACGTCTCCTCAGATGGATGCAGAATTCTTCAGAGTGGTGCTGGCTGATCGTTCTGCCCTTCTGCTGTGCGCCATTGACCGCCCACCACGGAAAGGGCCCGACTCACTCCTGTACCTCACTGAGGCCCTTGACGACCTGCTGCTGGCGCACCGATGCAGGTACGTCTTAGTGGCTGGCGACCTCAAACATCACCTGGAGCAGAATGCCTACGAAAACCTCCTGATAGTGCAGGCATTAACAGACCACGTAACTTTCCCTACACATGAGCGGGGAGGGTCTCTGGATCCTGTTATCTCTGACCTGCAGATGGATATTCTCCACGGCCACCAGCTGGGTCTCATAGACAGCTCTGACCAACATGCTGTCCTTATCAAGATGGATGTGGGAGGGGCTCTGGACGAGGCCACCACTCGCACGATATGGCTGTGGGACAAGGCAGACTGGACCTCCCTTCATCATGACCTGAGTTGTACGGCATGGGCTTCTTTGCTGCAGGGAAGGGCGGGAAGTTTGGCACAAGCCCTGACATGCCGCCTCTTGGCCTTCCGGAGATTCTACGTGCCACACCGAGAATACATCTGCAGACTAACTGACCAGCCATGGTTTGGTTACTGCTGTCGGGGTGATACCGCTGTCAAGTACTCTGCCTGGCTCCGCTATAAGTGGAACCCAACTTGGCAAAATAAGGGTCTGCACCGAGCAGCCTGCAGAAGGATGGTTGCGATCAGCAAGTGGGCCATAGGAAGGTGGGAAGAAAACCTGCGGAGAAAATTACATGGACCAGACGCAGGCAACAAGACTTGGTGTTCGCTTGTAAAAGAAAAGCAGAGAATCAGGCGGCAAGACACCATCCCTCCCCTCACCAGACGGGATGGAACTGTGGCCACCAGCAGTAAGGAGAAGGCCCAGTCGCTGCCTGACCTCTTCTCCCAGAAAATGAAGGTGGACACCCCAGGCATCCACCACCTCATCTAGAGCAGCAGCGCGAGAAGACTGTCGCCAAGGTGGAGGTGACCCTAGTGCAAAGTTGCGAACTTATTGAGAGGACTGGACACCAAAAAAGCCAACGGCCCTGATGACCTAAGTCCTCATCTATTAAAACAGTGTTCCCAGGAGGTGGGAGTTCTTCTCATCACAGTCTTCTCAGCCTGCTTGCAAGAAAACACCTGGCTCTCAGTGTGGAAGGAGGCTCGAGTGGTTCCTATTCACAAGAAGAGTTCCAGGTCTGACCCAAAAAACTATAGACCCATATCCCTGCTGTCAATGGTGAGGAAAGTGTTCGAGAGGATCGTGGCTGAGGTAATCTGTCACCACATTGATGAAAACTTCCTCCTCTCGGACCTACAGTTTGGATTCAGACCTGGACAATCCACCTCCGACCTGCTGATACTTCAGACAAGACACTGGCAGGGCTCTCTCGATGAAGGACAGGTCACTACTGCTGTAGCCCTGGACATCGCGGGTGCCTTCGATAGGGTGTGGCACGTAACCATGCTGGAAAAACTTCGTGCAAAAGGCATCTAAGACAACCTCCTGCTGCCTCTAGAGAACTACCTGCAAGGAAGGATCCTGTAGGTGGTCGTCAATGGACAGGTATCAGAGTCCCTGTCAGGGCTCCGTGCTGGGGCCGGTACTGTGGAACGTTTATGTGGACAATCTTCTCTGGCAACTGCCAGGAATCTCAGCATTTGTTGATGATTGCACCCTCTCCTTCACCTATCCCCGACAAGATAACAGGCGTGCCGCTGAGGACATCAATCAGCAACTAAGAGTAATAGAGGAGTAGCAAGTAACCTTTGCCCAGGAGAAGATTCAGGCAGTGGTGGTGTCTCGGTCCCCTGCTTCCTGACCAGCAGTGGACGGAAGACTGTTCCTCTCCCACTCCAGAAATCCGACAAGATTCTGGGAGTGGAGGTGGACCGAACACTACAATACGATGTCTACATCAAGACCATCGCCAAAAAGGCTTCCCACAGAGTCTCCGCCTTGCGAAGGATGGCTGCCTTTCTCGACAGGAGAGGGAGGCTCTTGCTCTATAAGGCCCAGATACGGCAATTACTAGAGTATACTCCCCTCTCTAGGATGTCAAGCGCCGCCTCCCCACACCAAGAGACTGGACAGCATCCAACGCCGGGCTCTATGAATAGTGGATGCTGCAGACCCCCTAACCATCCTGAGCCTATGAGTCCCCTCGACTCACTGGAACACCGCAGGGACGTTGCAGCAGCAGTGATGTTCCACAAGGTGCAGGTGCAGGAAATGCCACATCTGGCTGGTTTGCGCCAACATCCAAGAGTCACTGCACGGTGCATGAGAACGATGCACTCAGACAGCGTCGCAGTGGAGGTGCCGCGCTCCAGAGCAAGCCAGCACCAGTGCACCTCCAGGGCCACGTCTCCAGGATGTGGAACATTTTCATAGCCACTGCGCCTCAAGTCCATCACATGAGCACTCATTGTGTCAAAACGACGGCCCATGCCTGAAGACAGACACAGCCCACTCCCATGATTCTACAAACACAGTGATAGTGAGTGCTCCACATAAACATCCACACTGACACACATCACAAAAAGTGGCAGACACACGAGGAACTCACAGTGGACTAAATGGGAGGCAGAAACGCTAGAAACATTAAGTGGTTCAAGACAATGTGTAAATATGTATATTTTAGATCTTTCAAGGTGTATATCTTGTAAGATGTATATATTTTTATTTTCTAATACTATACTAAGTTAGATATACTTAGTCCTTTAAATAGGTGAAACACGGTAGTGCACCTTTGGACTCAATCACTGACATATGTTGAGAGAGAGAGAGAGAGAGAGAGAGAGAGAGAGAGAGAGAGAGAGAGAGAGAGAGAGAGAGAGAGAGAGAGAGAGAGAGAGAGAGAGAGAGAGAGAGAGAGAGAGAGAGAGAGAGAGAGAGAGAGAGAGAGAGAGAGAGAGAGAGAGAGAGAGAGAGAGAGAGAGAGAGAGAATCATCATGCCATTTTTCCTCAGACGCATATAATAGTGTAGCATAACAGTCATTTCTGGAAAATTCTTTTGGTTACTTAGACCGCAGCGCCTCTCTTCTCTCGTCAGGAACTGCCTAAGTATTCCAAGAGCGTCCCAGGCTGCCAGCTACATAAGTTGCGTCCTTTATCAATGTATTTATTTACCTAATCGTTTATTTACGTTGCGTTCCCCCGTCATCTCTCTCTCTCTCTCTCTCTCTCTCTCTCTCTCTCTCTCTCTCTCTCTCTCTCTCTCTCTCTCTCTCTCTCTCTCTCTCTCTCTCTCTCTCTCTCTCTCTCTCTCTCTCTCTCTCTCTCTCTCTCTCTCTCTCTCTCTCTCTCTCTCTCTCTCTCTCTCTCTCTCTCTCTCTCTCTCTCTCTCTCTCTCTCTCTCTCTCTCTCTCTAAATGTTACGTGCACGCTATACATTCCTTGTGCAGCGCTGCAGGTGTGCACTTCTGCCGATTTATCATTCAGAGAACACGAGGTCTTCCGCCAGGCTGTTCCTGGAACGCTGAGGCAAACCTGATGCCTCGTGGGGCCTAGTGGGAGGGAGGATCCGCCTCGATGTAAGAAGAGAGGACTGCTGCCCGGATAAGACACTAGGAAGAAATGTTGAGTTTGAAGCAGCTAAAGTATTTTGAGATACTTTCATCTTACTCGATGCATTTGATTGACTTAACTGTTTGGTACGACTGACTTTATTACTAGGGCAGCTTCGTATTATTTCTCCATGTCAGTCTTACTTTCTACCTCTGCCTTGCCTCAAACCGATGACAGAACCGGCGCGGGAGAAACCCCTTCGACCATTCTGAACATGTGTTAATGATTTGTGGTTCGGGGAACGCGCGGACCTTCACCAATATGAAGTGAGTGGCTTGGATCACCTCTCGCATGACAAACAGTGACACCGAGAGACCAACAGGTGTGATTTACAATGCGTAGATCTTATCCGAGACTTATGGTCTAATTTCAATCTCTCTCTCTCTCTCTCTCTCTCTCTCTCTCTCTCTCTCTCTCTCTCTCTCTCTCTCTCTCTTTCCGTTGTGGAAGTAGTGTTGCCTCGTCCCGCTGCTGATGATAAATAAAGACCCCATTGCTTCCGCTTGTGCTCGCAGTTGACAGCTGGTACACATACAGAAAAGGATCTACCATGCATTTGTGGCTGTATCAACAAAGAAATAATAATTAAATAAATAAATAAATAAATAAATAAATAAATAAATAAATAAATAAACAAACAAATAAATAAAGATTAAATAATAAAATGCTAATAAGTATACGTGATGCATGTTAGAGCATTTAAGAAATGAAAGGGAATATTTTTTTTCCCCGAGAACAAGCATTTTCTGACTGGGTATCTCGTCTGGCCTTCAATTCCTTATGGTTGACTTCACCAGGATCCTCGTCTTTACAATAAACTACGAGATTCACCGAGGACAACATACATGAAGAAAAAAAAAAAAAAGGCCCAGCGATCTTTGCTCCTCTTCTTGAAAAGGTAGATCGGCTTCCCAAATCCTGGATGATGCGATGCCCTCATGAGGACCTACAAGGCACATGATTATTGCTGGTGACAAGGCAAGGGGCACCATGGCACGGTAGCATGTCCAAGAATCCGAAACATTCTAAAAACTGATGGATCAGCACAAAACGGTAAGTACGGTCATTCGGACTCATGTGGGCACTGTGCCTGGAGGGACGGGAAGCTGCTCCCTCATGAGCCAAGGTAAGCCAGCAGCTGGTCAGGATAGGCCTGAAAAGTATCGGTGTGTTAGCGCATGCGCGAGTGTAGTCCAGTGAGTGGCCAGGATGGGGCTCTGCGGTGCCTCCCTCCTGCCTCCCCCGACCTCCACTCCCCGGAGCCTTGCCCTGCCCACCGCCGTCCAGTTAGTCAAGCATCAGCCAGGAGCTCCGACACCCACCTATCCCCGCTCGCCTCGTCTACAGTTTTATTCTTCTTATCCCTAACCACAACTGAAGAAAGGATAAATTCAGTTTCCCAGATATCTATCAAAGCAGCTCTACAGCCAAGTGAAAGTCGGTGAAGCGAGGCTCTTGGCGAGAGGTGCAGCTTGGTCTGTAAGTCGCTAGGCCAGGGAGGTGACTGTGGCCCCAGCTGTGTGTCATACTCTCACTCCCTACGTACTACCTGCTCCAACGCTGCCTTGCCTCTCTGCTGCTCTTCCAGTCCTTCAGAGTGAAGCTTAAAGTGTGTCTTAATTAAGTTGCGGACTTTCTAAATACGAGTGATTTAATTGAATCCAAGGTTTCGAGTGTAAAGATCCAGCTGCTGCCATCTGTTACCACGGGAGGCATCGGTTCACCTGGAAGGCACGAGACCTCTCATCTATTCGCGACAAGACGAGGAATGGTGGACTCCTCGTAAGAGTTTAATATCTTGGTATAGAAAAAAAAAAAAAAAAAAAACTGTTGTTTCTAAGAAACAGTGAAATTTGCAGAAGATATTTCAGTGTACCTCTTGGTGTCAGGTGAAGACTGGCGACCAAGTGTGACGCACTGCCACAAGCAATATACGAGTAATCTGTGCTTCTTGTGCTTTGATGTTTGAGTTGCTGTGCCAGTGAAAACACAATTCGTTGTGAGAATTGCTAAGCTATCCAAGTGTCAAACGAAAGGTGGTCGCTGAGGTCTGCAAGTGAGTGAATAAGGAGAACTGATGTTCATCACAGAACGTATCATCACCTATAGTGATTGTGTAGGACCTGGTGTCTGGTCATAGCACAGGAGACCTTAACAGTGCCACTGTGACCGGTAGCGTCGAGAGGCGCATTCCTGTCCGTAAGTCATCCACCCAAGGCGAAGACGTCCTCAGGGAAGCTGGGCAGCGAGCAGGTGCAGGGAGCTTCATCTCAGGCCTCTCCAAGGCGGGGTGGTCGGCTCGGTAACCCAGCTCGCTGTGGCCGCCGAAGGGATGTGAGTGATGCGGCGTGAACCTGACGACCACCTCTTGCCCGCCCCGCGCCCGCACGATCCACAGGGTGCCTTGCTTCACTCACCGACTCGCCTCATTGTGCAGGCGTCCAGTGAGTTTTGCTTATGCATGTCATCAGGTCTTGTAGACGACGCTTATTTGTTTTCAAACTGCATAAAATTGTCTTCTTTGGGAAGGTAACATGAGTAAAAGGAGTGAAAGGAAGTAACAAGGAAAAGCATGGCCTGCACTCTTTTATTAATAATAATGCTTTCATAGTAAAGGCGTAAACTGTGAAGGATTCTGGTGTTTGAAATCAACAATGCGTACAATAAAGTGTTTGTTTCTCTCCCGCTAATGCTTCCAAGGTCTTTCCGTCTTAACATTGCCCAGGCAGCAGTAGATCAAGTGAAGGAGATATTGTAAGGATGTTGGGAGTTCGGGACACACCGGGGACGTGAATGAATGGACAGGGAAGAGTCACTCGTGGCGGGTGGGTGCGTGTATCGGCGCAGCCTCAGCGCACGAGTGGAGGTGATGGTCCGGGCATTCATTATGAAAAGTTTATTAATTTTGATATACGGACTTTGTCACTCTATCTGGAGCACATGAGAGACCCGAAAAACAACAACAACAAAAAAAAAAAAAGTTTTTATTCAGAATCACTCCAGTAAGGGCCATACGCTGTACTTTCCTTTTACATTGGCGCTCTAAAGAACTAAGTTTGTATTAAGCAGCTTTCGTGCACCACTGCACAAGTCGGGACCAGGCGTGGCAAGGAAGTGGCATGGACTCTCCCACACCAACCACAAACTAGCTTCACTCCCACCTCAGTGTGCATAACTCTGGCATGTAAAGGTTCTTGGAAGAGAGAGAAAAAAAAAAAAAAAAAAACTGTGGAATGTTGATGAAATCTAATTCGCCAAGAATTCCGTCACACTCCATTTCTTGGTGTTACGCAACGGAAGCCTACATCAGGTCACTGCCTAACTCAAGAACGGCGCTCTATCATTCTGTTCACTAAAATGATGAAGAAATGCAAGAGAGAAGAACCAGCGTAGCACGTCGCGGTTGCCGTCCTCGGGTCCAGGTGAGCGCCGGGCCAGGTGTAAGGCTGGCTGACGGCCTTGACGGAGTTTGTTTGTTCTCGCTGCAGAAGCTTGCAGGTGATAGGGGAAGTAAATTCAATTGGATACACGAATATCAAAATAATGTTCTGACGTTCATTTGTTGAACGTAGTTTAAAATCTCAGTGGTGATGATTAACTAACCATGACAAAGAATACAGTGTGATAAGTTATTCGAAACGGTTAATTATTTCGCAACATAATTATTATTATTTACACGCAAGTGACTTAAGGCAGCACAGCGGCGCGGCGCCGAGAAGCAGTGGGTCTCCTTAGTAACAGCTTAACTAACGAAGGTAGTCTGGCCGCGAGCCACCTGGGCAGTCTTGGTGATGGATGGAGATGGTGATGGAGTTCATCCACGTCCACGAGGGTGAGGGCAAGCTCCCGAGAACAGTGTCTGCATTAGGAAAATGCCAAGGTCGAGTGTCAGATAGAAGACCTTGGGAGGCCGGATAGGGAGTCCACTACCGCCCTTACCACCACGAAAAGACAATCCTGAACAACTGCACTTGATAACCTTAATCATTTACCCCATGTGATAAGAGGCAGCCGAACCTGCTTTTCACGCCCTTGGAAACGTATATACGAGTTTCACCCTCGATCATTCACCCCGTATTCTTGTAATCTTACCTTTCGAATTTTTCGTCTCGCAAGTTTTATAGGATGGCAGTCCTTTACCTTGCAATACCATCATGTACACTCAACTTATCAACCACATTATCGTTCAGTATCATCACCTTGCACATTATACCAATCCCTTGTTCAGGTGTACATTCACCTTACCTCCTCCCAAGCGCCTATCATTGCCAATGTTCTCCCCTGGATGAGAATAACTGAAATGACTTCAGAGAAGGTTTTCAACAAGCATTAGGGAACCACGTGCGAGTTGCGCGCCTCACCCTCACCAGGTAAGCGCGTGCCTTGCCTCTGTGAGGAGGTGGAGGTGTGGAAGCACAACAGAGGGGTGAGGGAGGTGGTTTTGGCAGGGGGTAGGGGGCGACTTGCGACTCGCCTGGCCAGGTGACCACTGTCAAGCCAGCCCGTCACAACAGCCGGGCGCTTCCCTCCACTCTGGCCTCTGTGCGCAGCGGCAGAGAGGCGGTGAGGTGCAGGATCGCGGCGGTGTGGCTGTGCTGCGGTTATCATGAGCATCTCTCAGCGAGGCTGCCTCTGGTATGTGGCGCCGCCTCCCGCCCCGCGCTCTTCACACTGACCACCGACCTGCCACACACACCCGTACCCAGGGCCGAAATCCACCCTCACACCCATCCCCGTGGATCTCAGAGAGTCACACAGCATGCCAGAGGTAGTATGAAGAGCATCATATGTAGTAAGATCCGCTTGAGGCACTGCATTACCCAGTAGGCCCCTACCCCACCTCCAGCTGGAGGCACAGGAGGGTGGCACGGAGCCCAGAGGGACCACCAGACCGGCTGCAAGGCAGTGCTCGGCCACCCACTCTTGGAGGAACACGAGACTTGGGATTCTTCATCGTTGGTGGAATCACTTCCTCCTAGCTGGTGTTCCATTACAACCTTCATCAGTGAGTAGCCCGCGTCTCATGGGTACACCAGGTCCGCCCGCCACTACCACCAAGTACCGCTACAGAACATCAACTTATTGATGATACAAACTTAACGCAGTTAACACATTAAATAGATTAACATTGAAATCAGTTTCTATTGATACATCACTGACGTAACAGCAGCAGTAGCGGCAGCAGCAGCAACAGCGGAAACAACATCACCAACAGCAACATCAAATTATAAAGCCATCTACACTTTTATAAAACTAGGCTGATATCCTTCTTGACAGAAGGTAGTCCACATAATAATAATAATAATAATAATAATAATAATAATAATAATAATAATATTAATAATAATAATAATAATAACAATAACAATAGTAGTTTTACTACTACTATTGCTAATAATAGTAATAATAATGACAATCAATAATAATAATAATAATATAATTGATAATAATAATAATTATTATAATAACAAAAACAATAACGGGAATAACAAAAAGGTACTGATTTGCAATATCATTTACAAAAACACCACCACCATCACCATCAGCAACAGCAAGAACAATAACAACAAAAAACAACCAACCAATAAAAATAAATGACCGATCATAGTAGTAACAACACAAATAATAACAACAATACTTCAAAAACCGAGGTCGACATCCATGCGAAATGGGACAAAGGAAAAAAAAAGAGCTCACACACACACACACACACACACACACACTGAACGAGGGCCTGTTGCGTGTCGTCCCCACTTCTTTCTCTACCGGGGTCCGAGAGCAGAGTGGTTTACCTCGACACCCAAAAAAGATTGAGTGAGATATTCCGCAGACAGCTGATTGCCATTACATTCAGTCTTCTCTCTTCTTTCACTACCCCATTATTATTATTATTATTATTATTATTATTATTATTATTATTATTATTATTATTTCTATTATTATTATTATTATTATTATTATTATTATTATTATTATTATTATTATTATTATTATTATTACTATCATCATGAGGAAGAGTGTTTACAGATGGAAATTCTATGGATGATGTGAAGAGGATGAGTGAGGTAGTGAGGTGTTCAGGCGAGACAGGAAGTTTATGCAGGACAGAACAGTTAGATAGTTAAATAGTTAGGTAGACTGGTAAATTGGTACATAGATATATAGCAAAAATAGTCGGATAACAAAAAATAGAACGAGGACGAACAGATAGATAGATGGATAGATGAATAGACAGATAGGTGTGTGTGTGTGTGTGTGTGTGTGTGTGTGTGTGTGTGTGTGTGTGTGTGTGTGTGTGTGTGTGTGTGTGTGTGTGTGTGTGTGTGTGTGTGTGTGTGTGACCTATCCCCCCGAACTACGTCACGGAGCGGCCTGCCTCCCTGCTGCTCCCCTTGGTAGAGGCAGGTCACAGGAGCCAACCTGCTCGCGTGTTCCTCCAGGCTGCCCATAATGCCTTACAAAACCTGTCTTTGACGTCACTGTGTCCACACTGACGTTACTCCTGCGTCACTCAGTTTGCAGGGCTTGAAATTTACACACCCTTTTGTCATTATTTCTAATTATGTTTTCTGTGGTTGAAAACGACGAAGTTAAGGGCTGTGAAGGCACGCCTTGACAGATTTTAAGATCACTCCTTACCTGAGGCATATACCAGACCTGGAGTACAAGGAGCTGTATGAATGAATGAATAATTAATTAAGTATATATATATATATATATATATATATATATATATATATATATATATATATATATATATATATATATATATATATATATATATATATATATATATATATATATATAGTGTGTGTGTGTGTGTGTGTGTGTGTGTGTGTGTGTGTGTGTGTGTGTGTGTGTGTGTGTGTGTGTGTGTGTGTGTGTGTGTGTGCGCGCGTGTGCGTGCGTGCGTGCGTGCGTGCGTGCGTGCGTGCGTGCTGGTGAGCGCGTGGTAGTGGGTGTGCTGTGTCTTTGGAAATCCACATAATAAGAACACAATAAAGGAGACACTGGTGAGATCAGAGGAAGAAAAATGTTCAGGAATTAGTTAGCAGAGATCTCGGTCAGATAAAAGAATACATAGGGGCCAGAAATAAAGGTGATCCTGTATTAAGATTGAATTTTAGAGCATTAAAAGTAGAAGTCGCGAAAAAAAAATATTATAGTTATATTTAGCATTAGTCAGACTTCACTTATTCTAGACAGCGCTGTGGAACTCCATGTTGCAGGAGGGATATAGACCTCTTAGAGTTAGCACAGAGAAGAATTGCTAGAAAGATACAAGGAAACCGAAATGTTCCTTACGATAGAAGATTACTAGTGCTAACAATTAGGATAGGACTAAAAGTAACGGGTTCAAGCTTTATAAAACTAGATTTGAAAAGAAACAGTAAAAATTTTATCAAATACAGCAATAGACTAATGTAATAAATTCTATAATACGATTGCTAGTATTAGGCAGCTTTTAGTCAAGATAGAATAGCTCCATGGATAGCGATGATAGGTGGATATAGACAGGTATGTTTTACGCAAGGACTGCCACATGTAGGCCTACTGTGTATGGGGAGACGCTTTGCCTTAGCTATCCACTTTGCGAGGAAGTCAGCCTGATATATGGCACAAGCAGATAGATATGTAGATAGTGATAAGTAGACAGAAAGAGAGGTGTTGCTGCATTGGTTTGATTCGTTATTTCGTGAATTCGTTGCACCCAGATATTTTTGCCAGTGTCATGTTCGATACTGTAAGTCCTATATCCAACTTTTTTTTTTAAAGGCATAGTTTTCAAAGAAATTAATTTTGTTCAGCAGAGGTAAACATTGAAATTGTCATCTACACTCTTCGGATATTAAACTCCATATTAAAGTATAATGGTTACTGTGTTCACCAGTTCGTGATGACAGCTCATCACTGCACACTGCATGAGTCTATAAGGAAATTAATATTGTAATTATTTGTATGTTTCCTTAAAATGGTGGGATCCTGTAGTTTGTTCATTCACATATGTGGACTCATGGACTTCAATTCCAGTGAATACAAAAGATTGTGACGAGGTACTCACTTCGGGAAGGAACTGAATGTGCTGACACTAACATGGACACCCTATCTCGGGTGTGTGGCCTGCCCGACAAAGGTGTGTGGTCTGCCCGACATAGGTGTGTGGCCTGCCCGACATAGGTGTGTGGCCTGCCCGACATAGGTGTGTGGCCTGCCCGACAAAGGTGTGTGGCCTGCCCGACATAGGTGTGTGGCCTGCCCGACAAAGGTGTGTGGTCTGCCCGACATAGGTGTGTGGCCTGCCCGACATAGGTGTGTGGCCTGCCCGACATAGGTGTGTGGCCTGCCCGACATAGGTGTGTGGCCTGCCCGACATAGGTGTGTGGCCTGCCCGACATAGGTGTGTGGCCTGCCCGACATAGGTGTGTGGCCTGCCCGACATAGGTGTGTGGCCTGCCCGAGACCAGTGTGTGGCCTATAAAGAAAGGTGTGTGGCCTGTCCGAGACCAGTGTGTGGCCTATAAAAGTGTGTGGCCTGCCCGAGACAGGTGTATAGTTCCTTTCCCTCCTGCCCTGCTGTGTTTTGTCGCGCTTTCTACTATTTTTTTTATATACACTACTGGGATATATATATATATATATATATATATATATATATATATATATATATATATATATATATATATATATATATATATATATATATATATATATATATATATATATATATATATATATATATATATATATATATACACACACACACACACACACACACACACACACACACACACACACACACACACACACACACACACACACACACACACACACACGCATGCGCGTGCGCGTGCATGCGTGCGAGCGTGCCTACAAACTTGAGATTTTGATAATTACAAGCGACACGTCAGGTCGGATGGGTCACAACGCTCACACTCTGTCCCTTTACTCATGTTTCCTTCTCTTGAACACTCTAATCTTCACTACTTGCTTCTTTAACATAATTTCCCTTTCTTGACAACCATCATCCTAACTAGCAAATGCCTTTAACTATTTCCTCATTATTTTCTCCAAATGGGCAAGCCACGTCAGCACACACTGGCCTGCCTCTTGCAACGCGCTGCGACTGTTGCGACACTATCGTTTCCCCTTGTGGTAGAAGCCGCACACTCCGTGGCCGGGTCGAGGATTGCTGGTGCTGTATTTCTTGCACATCGTGAAAGGCGACTGAAATGGAAAGAGCAAGGGGAGTGGAATCCCCTTCATATTTTTACTCTCGACCTCTCTATGAGATGAACCTTAACCTAGTTTATATAAAGATATCAATACGTTTACTTATTATCCACTAAAAATGAATACATTTTTATTATATAAGCGCAACTCTTTCATTGCGATATGCAACAAGTCACGACACTATGAGCCTTCCACATAATCTTTACAAGAACCTACAAAGAGGAAAAGGGAATTAAGAGGTTTTGCAATAACTATCCAATATAATAATTTTAGAGGTAGCTGCAGAATATAAAATAACTGTTTTATAAGTGTTGTAATAAGTGGTTTGTGAATTAAGGAACGATGTGAAAAGCAACAATAAATGAGTTACTAACATAATTGCCATCGATTTATATATATATATATATATATATATATATATATATATATATATATATATATATATATATATATATATATATATATATATATATATATATATATATATATATATATATATATATATATTTTTTTTTTTTTTTTTTCAATTTTTTTCGCATCTCATGTCATATCAGACTATTAATAGACTTCCCCATACACTTGCCCCTCCTCACAAAAGGCAACACACGCTCAGAGGCGCCGCATCACCTCAGCAGAGCACAAACACCAAAGTTATTCATCATTTAGTGACTCGTCCACTTGTGTTACTTTTGTTTGTAACCAAAAGGCAAATTAACATGAAGGAAAAAGAAACATGTAAGTCATTGTGTCTGAAGATAGGAGGCATTTTCAGTTGCTCCACCAGTCGCCAAGTTGTGCAGGATTTCTGGATCACGCAACCTAAAACTCCTGGCTGGCGTAATTTCATCCAAAACCGAACACCACAGCAATTAAGTTCAAGCTCCGTCTTGTGCCTTACTAATGCTCGTGGCAAAACCGGAGAAGAGAATGCAGTAGCTTGAAACTGAAATATACGAGATCCCATAGCTTTGTGTGGATTTCAGGGATGAAGGTTTGGTGCATCCATCATGTTTCTCCGTGGTGATGGCGCCCTCTGAGACATTATTAACCGTGTGTTGTTGTATGGTTTCAGTCAATGTAAGTCGCGAATCGCCGTAAACAGTCTTCAAACTCAACTTTCTCATTATTAGGCCACTAGGAAAGACTCAGAACTCATGTTAACTTTAAAGTCATCGTCCACTCAGTACTCTTTATAACTATAACATGATTTTTTTTCAGTATTGGCAATTACGTTTTGCATCTGATCCTATCCAAGTCTCTAAGTACCCCGTTAATCTTCATTCCCCTACACACGCAGGAAAAAAAAAAAAATGGTTAGAAGGTGTAAATGGAACATATCTGGTGCACGAAGTCTTCATAACTTAATCTTATGACTCAACCACGATATTCTACATGGCAGAGATTTTTTTTTTTCGTGCATTTTCTTTTCGTATTTGTTAGCTTAAGCATATATAAAATCTAGTGAGCAACAAGGCATCCATGTCCCTGTGGTGTGTCCACCAACTGTGTGACAGAAGCAGCCATGAAAACAATGATACCAAGGAACGCCTTGTCCTGTCTCCTTGAGAGAGAAATATTTACGAATATTAATGAGAGTAAATTTTAATTTGTATTAATCTACATGTATTGAAAGTATAAAACACTACGAGGCTTCATTTCAGGCATCGATAAAAAAGTGTAGCAGTGACCAACCAATCACTTGACATCACGACTAGCAGGATGAACCAAAATATGCCTGTTGTCTTCTTTGACCTTCAGCTGTTGTCATCCGAACACATCTCACATCCTCAGCACAGTCATACGCAAACCCACACAGAACGTTCTCATCATGGAAAGTTTTCAGTTCAACAAACGTAAATTGTCAGAAGCAATGTTTGGCATGGACTTAGTTAGGTATGCATTATCAACGTAAGTGTATAGGATGGGCGCACTGACGCTGTGTGTGTGTGTGTGTGTGTGTGTTGGAGAGGGGTAGTGAGTTCGTCTTGGTTCATACAACGCTGAGGGAACGCTGTGACATGGGCAGCTGAGTGGGTGTGTGGCGGACAGTGTGGTGGAGAGCGAGAGGCCTAAATGCGAGACACGTGGGTGCCTTCTTGTTCTCATCTCCTAAGCCTACCTTTTACTCCCCTGAGGCACAATTTTACGAACACATCTATGAAAGAGTCCTCCGATGCTACCAAAGAGGTAAATATAATGTGCTTTTACAGTGTATATGTTTAAATCCTCATGCACATATTGTTGCTCTTTTTGATTTCAATAATATAAATATATATTTTTAATGAGTTAAATTAGAAACTACTTTAGCGCACCAAAAATTATGAAAGTACTACGCACTGGAATATTCTGATTCAAGATAGCTCGAGAGGTCAACTTCAGCCTCGTAGGGTGTATGTAGTACATATGCTTTACCTTTGCGGCGGATAGGATAACGAAGATTCAGATGGTTCAGATTCAGGCACACTTGAGGTCAACTAGCTTACATTATTTCATCGTACTCCATAAGTGACAACATAAGGAGCTCACTACTTACTCACTGCACTGAACGGTACTGCTTTGATGAAATGAACCGTTTATCAAGGTGGCAGGACGAGAGTTTACTGTCATTACTGCTTGGGAACAAAGGCCACATTAGGTCCAAGGGACTAAACTATAACGAATATTCTTATTCTAAATCTGCAGCCATATCTTGCATTCATGACTATCTTCTTCCTGTTATGATAGTCTGTATTACCGCGCCCGCCACTCACCCGGCCCTCCTTTTCCTGCCTCCCTGTGAGGTGAATCCACCCTCCTACCCCCACCCTAATCCTACTGGTCCTCTCCATCATGGTGGCCTGTCCTCCCCTAGCCCACTCTTTACTCTCTGTACTTCCTCCCTTGCTACCTTCGCCCTCTGCGTCCACTCATCCTATCTCTCACCTTCCCTACAATTTTTTTTTTTTCCGCTTCTTCCTCTCTGCTCCCTCTACCCCCGCCTGACCCCTCTCCACCGCCTCTCGACTCACTTTCCTTCCTCTCACTTTGCACACACACACACACACACACACACACACACACACACATTTAAAATTCCTTATAGTATGCAGTCAGACAGGAGAAATGCTGCAGATTTAATATGAAATATTGAAGGATATATCGTTTCATATCTTTTTTATTGCAATTAGAATAGAAAATTGCTTCCATAGTGTACAGCGGTATGAGGGCACTCAGGGTTGCCTGTTGGGGGTGGGAAAAGTGAGCGGCAGAAATGCAGGCGCGCACTTCTTGGAAGTAACTGCACCGCGGACGTGGTCTGCTTACTTATGTTTGTTCACGACTTTGCAAAAAAAACAAAAAAAAAAACAATACGGTCATCATTCAGCTAAAGCAACCATCAGGAGGAAGGCCTCATATTTAACAAGTATTCGTCACCATTCAGAGCTACAACGGAGCCACTCGTCAGCCCGGGGCTGAGGTTAGGCAGCAAGATGATACCCAGCACCATACGTCCTTCGACCAGCAGTGCCCATTACTCCTCCAGCAAGCACGCCTCACATTCGTTAATGTGCTCGCCGGTTCAATATGGAGGCCACATCCCAGGCGTCGCGAATGCATCGGTAAAGGAAAAACAGTGAAAGAGCAACATAACACATGAACAGCATCTCTCTCTCTCTCTCTCTCTCTCTCTCTCTCTCTCTCTCTCTCTCTCTCTCTCTCTCTCTCTCTCTCTCTCTCTCTCTCTCTCTCTCTCTCTCTCTCTCTCACGTGTGTATATATATATATATATATATATATATATATATATATATATATATATATATATATATATATATATATATATATATATATATATTAGTTAAAAGCTACATGGAAGATTAAAATGTAGAAGATACTCGTCCCGTAATTATGGCGAGTAATTAGCTTAATCGCTCAAGGTGTGAAGAGTAAAAGAAGGGAAGAACGATCAGCAGCGGCCGAGGTGTTGGGAATTAATGGTGAGGTGTGAAAGTGGGCGGGCGGGTCAGGCAATACAATAGGTAGTCAGGTGAGGTGCGGCCACACCTGCGCTATGCAGCACACCTGGGTCACCACCATCTGGGGGAAGGGAGGGGATGGGGGGGAGAGGAGTGACGGGCGCGCGAACTAGCGGGAGGCGGAGCAAGAGAGGACAGCGAGCACCCTGCATCCCGGCCAACAGTAGCTCGCGAGACACGCTCTGCTACACACTGGTGCCGCCATCTCGCCAATTTCTCCGCACGTGGCTGGTCACACCCAGACGCCTCTTCTGAAATTTTGGGTGCAGCAGCCTTTACATCTACTTCCTCAGTGCATAACGTGAAGTGCCCGCTCAAGAAAAGTGCATTTTTCTTCTGATAACGTGGTGTGGAAAATTTGTCTCGTAATACGCTGCGAGTGTGCCAGGGGCCGCGTGTGACATTTACCTTTCTTTACACTAAGTGGACATTCCCCTTCTTGGGCGCTCTCTACCAAGCGACTGTGAGTGCCCGAAGCTGATCGTCCGAGAACATGGTCTGTGGCGGCGACAATCCTTCAGACAGGTGAGCTTCTGTAGCCCTCCATGTGGCGTGGTGGGGTCGTGTGTGCTTCACCCATCCCTGCTCTCGTGGATTCACTGCCCACTTCAGCCAGGCTAAATTACATGCAAATTTGAATGGTGATTTACTACACTTCCTACGAGTGTTATTATTGCTATTGTTATTATTATTATTATTATTATTATTATTATTATTATTATTATTATTATTATTGTAGTAGTAGTAGTAGTAGTAGTAGTAATAGTAGTAGTAGTAGTACCACCACCACAACTGCTACTTCTATTACTACTACTACTACTACTACTATTACTACTACTACTACTATTTCTAGTACGACTTTTACTAAATAGTAGTAGTAGTAAGTGGTAGTAATAGTAGTGGTAAGTAGTAGTAGTAGCAGTAGTAGTAGTAAGTGGTAGCAATAGTAGTGGTAAGTAGTAGTAGTAGTAGTAGTAGTAGTAGTAGTAGTAGTAGTAGTAGTAGTAGTAGTAGTAGTAGTAGCAGCAGCAGCAAATAGTAGTAGTAGTAGTAATAGTAGTAGTAGTAGTGAGAAGAGGAGGAGGAAGAGGAGAAACACTAATGAAAAAAGAAAAAAAAAAAGCGATAATGTACCCGTGTCGATACACAGGAGTGGCAACCCATGCAAAGAGCGCATGCCAGAACAGAGATAA
>NC_087192.1:8905000-8907500 GCF_035594125.1 Scylla paramamosain
AAAGTGAGCAAACTATCATGGTAATTGTGTGTGTTCCGTTAGGTCTTGTGGGACTGCGGCGGTCACTTTACAAGAATTCCTTTGCTTGTGGAAAGAATTAACAGTAGTAATTGTGTTGCAGGCTGGTAGCATGATGCTATCGAGGTGTTGGTGCTGGCGGGTGGTGGCGGTGTTGGTGTGGACGGCGGCGGCGGTGGCGGTGAAGCGGGACATTAGTGACGGAAAACCTGCCACAGGTAACAACCCCATCGTCCAACAACTGGAGAATTCCCTCCTCTCGTCCTTCGGCCTCAAGCGGCGGGCCTAGTGTAAAGATGGACATGGTTGTGCCGCCCTACATGCTGGAGCTTTTCCGTCGGCAGCAGGCGGGGCAGAACGATGCTGCCAAGGCTGAGTCAGCAGAGCCCCGCCCCCCGACCCCGACCTCACAAAGCTACAACACCGCCAGAAGCTTTACAACACGAAGGTGTGTGTGTGTGTGTGTGTGTGTGTGTGTGTGTTTTTGCATGCATGCATGGGTGTGTGTGTGTGTGTGTGTGTGTGTGTGTGTGTGTGTGTGTGTGTGTGTGTGTGTGTGTAATAATAATAATGATAATATTCGGTTTACTATTGAAAATCCACATGTTGCACATTAACTTATATACTACATCTTAAGTATATGTTAAACATAAGACAGTATCTTACACTTTGATACTGTGGCTGCTAGACGGTGCCGACAACCTGGTATACCAGGCCCGGAATAATCAAGTCACCCTCTGTGTATTTTTTCTTTTCAGAATTTGTTTCTCCTACTTATGCAGCGGTTTTCAACTCCCGACTGTACTTAATCATTGTTAGGTGAACAGGGGTTGCACTGCAAAGAAGTCTGCCCAAAGACTTCTGACCTGACCCGGGATTCGAACCCGGCCCCTCCCGACTATGAATCGGGAGTGCTAGCCACTACGTCACCAGTGTGTGTGTGTGTGTGTGTGTGTGTGTGTGTGTGTGTGTGTGTGTTAGGAAATTGTTGACAAAATCAATGTGCATAAATTATTTCTGATGTTGTTTAGGAAAAAGTCACAAGTTTTTAGGAAGTGAGCTCAAAAGCAATACAATCTCTCCCCACAGAGAGTGAGGCAGACAGCCGATACCCGGTACACAAGATGCGCCTGCGTTTCAATCTCGCTAACCTGCCCAGCGAGGAGGTCCTGCACTCGGCTGAGCTGAGACTTACGCACCTAAAACATCCGGCTGCTCCAGATCACGTGCCAGAAGACAAAGACCTCACCACTAAACTACGGGGACGAAAGCAGCGGCGATGGACATCCGAGGCTGCACCTTACCTGAAACGCATCATGGTGTATGACGTGCTGCGTCGCGCCACTCGCTCCCTCTGAACCAGCGTTGCGCCTCTTAGATACAAAAATTGTGGACGCGCGCCAAATGGGAGTCCAGACCTTGGATGTCGCAGATGCTGTTCGTCGGTGGATAGCGACGCCTAAAAGCAACAACGGCTTGCTAGTGGAGGTTGTTCCCTTCAGTAAAACCTCGACGCTGAACGCATCCCATGTGCGGCTCAGGAGGTCAGCAAGGGAGGAAGACCTGTGGTCACAACACCAACCGCTGCTCGTTGTGTATGCCAACGACGGGAAGGCACAAGTGCGAACCAAGCGAGCCGTGGTGAACAAACATAAAAAGACTAGAGATACGTGTCGAAGACATCGTCTCCATGTTGACTTTCGTCAAGTAGGTTGGGACGACTGGATCGTGGCCTCCTGCAGGATATGACGCCTACTTCTTGCAAAGGAGGACCTGCCACTTTCCTTCTTCACGATTCCCTCAATACTACTAACCATGCAGTGGTGCAAACACTAGTTAATTCACGCTATCCCAGATCGAGTACCCAAGGCCTGTTGTGTCCCTACTGAACCTTTCGCCTATATCCATGCTCTACCAGGACGACGACAAAAATTTCGTGCTCAAGAACCACCAAGACATGGTGGTGGAGGGGTGCGGGTGTCGGTGAACAGCGGGCGACAGCCCCGATGCTGTTCATCAACGGCCGCTGCCATGCTGTCTGCTCGCTAGTCCACCCGGTAATGTGATATGTTATGTTAGATTTTATATATGAATACCTACATCGTGAACCAGAAATAAATGTAACATGAGTAATACATGTAGGTGATAAAATGTCCGTTTGGTCACAAAACTATTGAGAGCCTGTGTTCCTGATGAATGAACAATGGGCCACACTTGTTTGTCGTGGCAGACTCACCACGGAGACAAGAAATATTATAAAACCGTCCGTTTATTGTGTCAGCACTGACGCACCAGCCCGCGTCAGTGGAGGGCTGGAGGCTGGGCAGTGAGAGCACGGACCAAAAGATGCGTGAGTAGTGGTGCAAGGGGGATCGGATGGGGCCAGTGTGGCACATCGCCAAAGCGGTGGGACACAGAGCCAAGCAGTGTGAGTATTGTGTTGCGAGGGACAATATAACTGACGAGCATCATGACGCTATTC